>NC_142850.1:14581363-14884393 GCF_061612785.1 Hesperophylax consimilis | reverse complement strand
ATTTTGCTTTCTGCCAATAAACAATACAATATAGCATTGTAGGATGGGGTGGAGCTAAAAACACACACTCAAAGGTTTACACAGCACAAAAATTAATATTAAAAACAATTCTACCTAAACCATATACATTTTCACGAGAATTTCTGTTTAAAGAATTTGAGTCAGAAAACTAAATACATTTATACTTCTACCGTGCAACATAAAAAATTTACAAACATAATATTCTAAATAATACTAAAATAGTAGATAACTCAGACAAACATCAATTCTCCAAAATGTAAAAAAAACAATGGGGCAATTGAACTGTAAATTAAATATCTTGGATTAAATTTTTATAAAACATTACCAGAAAGTATCAGAAATAAAATAAACTGAACACTTAAACATTTAAATAAAGAAATAACGAACATAATAACACATCCCCCTCTACACTCAAGTCTGGCTTAAGTATGGTGGTACAATATGTGAAAAGATTACTGCGATAGTGTACATTGTAACATATTTTCTGTAAATATGTAAATTCATTTTTATACCTAATATGAACAATCCAACAAGGTGTCACTCTTTATACTGCCTATATCTACCCACCACTGCGATGGAAGGCTTTGATAGTTAGGTTAGGTTAGGTTAGATTATTGGCTATTTTTTTGTATTTTTTAAACTTTCCGGCGTAATGAGCGCTGTTGAAAGTTGTGAAGTCTCAAACTGATGATTGTTCGAATTCATTAAAGTAGGTACCTAGCTACGTGGAGAAAGATGAGTACAGCTGAATTATTAAAATCCTGTTAAAAACGTGATAGCAAGCTATTTCCTAATAAAATATTAGTACATCGCAGTACATGCAGCTACGCTTATCCTGATAAATATAATGACGAAATGCGAAAATAATACAATTATTATGTACACTCGTTCTGACATCCTCAAAACACATTCGTGTTTTACTGATAGTTGGTTAGGAAATCTGCAGTCCCGTTTTTAACAGGAATACGAATAATTTGACAAGATTGTTAATAAATTTGAAATATTTATATTAGTAAGTTTTCACCGTGTATAATAAGAACATTATATTTATTTTTATTTAATTAATAATTTTATATTTGATATGAGTTTATTTTGTTTAAGCTTTTTAAAAATGATTTTTCAAGTTTTCTAACGGCGTTTATCTGAAAGGTAAATTTCTCTCTGATTCGTCATCAAATAATATTACAAAGGAAAATGACGATACTTTTTGTTAGTTGGTAATTTCTGAGCAATGTGATTCCGAGGCAATGTGATCCCCAGGAAATCTGTTCCCGAGGCAATGCGATCCCGAAGAAATGTAATCCCGGGGCTAATATTTTTAAATGTTTTCAGTTTCACAGAAAATCCTATAAAATTAAAAAAGTGATTTTCTGGGATCGTGCGCTTGTTAAAAATACTCATTTCGGTTGAAACTCGGATTTGCTTTGAATTTAAGTGTCATTTTCAAATTGGAACTCATTCTTTGAAAAACTGTCAAGCTATAAAGTAGGTACCTACCAACAGAATAATAATTTAACAAAAAAATATTTTGATTGGCTTTTCAAAATTGGAATTACAATATTCAGTATTTTTCACGGTTCTGCGCTAGTAAAGAATAAAATTGAAAACGTGATTTTCAGATAGCTATACAAAATGGAAAAGCTATTATTATATAATACGAAATCATAGCTTAGAACAGACCTACTTAGGGATAGCGGGATAAGGCAGTTCCTACCTGTAGAAAGGATAAATCTCTAGAATAGCTGTCGGGTATCAATTAATAAGGGTTCGATTTCAAACGCCGAACATAACGTCGTTAATAATGAGGCAACTCAAAAGGATCGCAGCTACCTACCCACTATCCACCCAGTCTACTACTGGCGTCTTACCTGCGTCATTTATCTGAAAAACCTCGAAAACTGATCAGACAACCACTAGACAAAATCTACACTGATTTGAAGTAGAGCTGGGTCGATCGATCATTTTACACAACCCACTGGCGAAGTGATCGGGTTCTTTTACACTTGGAAAAAATGCAATAGATAGATCTATACGCCACGCGCTGTGTTGGTCGAAGTCGAAAGTAGCCGATCTTTGACAGGGGAGGGTAGACCTTTCTAAAGTGATTTATTTTCGATAGGGTAGGTTGTAGGTAAGTATACTATTCGAAAAAACCTAATTATTGACAGGGTACTTTCGGGTAGTAGGTATACCATAGATAATTGTGTAGACCGGGCGTCTCGAATCTCGTCATCAGAATAGATTTACAAAATGTACACATCTATAGTCGCTTGCCACACCCATCACGGGTGGTGTATGAGCTCAACGCACATCGATCGACCGTGGTTCGCGATCGGGTTGAAATGATCGGTTCGTGATCTGGTTCACGATCGAGCCAGGACTAATTTGAAAGAAAACTAAAGTCGGCAGTTTAGATAAGATCTGTCGACTCCTAAGACATGTCGTTGTAATTGATTGCTCAAAAAGGAAAATAGATATTTGATGAATTTCTGCAGAAGTGAGGAAAGATTGGGCTTACTTCGGGAATATGTACACGCCCACAACAGAATTCTATCGGTTTATATCTTCAGTGGCTACGAGTTACGACGTAGGCACCAGGCACACGTGTCAGGGGAAACGGTGCGTGTCTGGAATGCGTGAATGATCTACGTGATGAAAAGAAAAACAAGTTACATCCCGTGAGACGTTACTTCATACATTTCGGCATCAAAAAGATGTTTTGGAAATTTTACAGGCGATTAGTCATTAGTTAATTATTAAAAGTTTGTAGGCACATAAAAAACTTTGTTAATATTTCTTAAAAAAATAAATGTTATTTTTGATTATAATGATCGTACAGTTGCGGATCTGAAATGGTAATTATATGAAATTCCCCAATAGAAAAAAAATCGCGAAGTATTAAATCGTAAAATTACTAAACAATACATTGTGTTCTGTTATTCAACATCTGGTATGAAAAAAATCAAATAGTATCTTCAAATTCTACTTTAGACATTTTTCGAAATGTTTTTAACAAGTCGTGTTTAATTAAATATGATCACTATTTTCGCTCTAACATTCGTATTTAAGTCGCCTTTTCAAACAATCTTTTTCTTCTTTTTGAATGCTTACTACGGAGCCTTAAGGACAACACTTTAAATTAACACACTTCCGGCGGAAAGGGTAAGGAGTTTACCTTTTACCCCAGTCCTACTTAAATGGCGGAAAATGCATTGCTGTCCAATAATTTTATATCAATATCATTTTAAGGGTCCTAACAATATGTATATGTATTTAAAAATTTGAACCAAGTCTTCCCCATCTTTAAGTTCTTATTTTTTGCGTGTAAGAATATTTTATCAAAAGGAAACTATATTTAAACCCTTCCAATTATGACACCGAAGATGCGGATTTTTTTTTTTGTAATAATTTTTTTTAAATGAAAAATGAATTAAAAATAAATATATTTTACAAATAAAACATCACCAAATGGCCCAAAACTGACTTTAACTTCAGTTTATGGAATCGTATTACAAAAGCAGGCTTTAATTTCGGACAATAATTAGTTGGGGTGTGGTGAGTAACATGTAAAAAAAATCATTAAAATATAGGTATTATTTTCAAATATAGCTGCTCTCGAATGCGACCCTTATTTTCGCCTGCCTAAAGTGCGTAAATATTCATATACCTAGAATGTACACGAATCGATTATAATATAAACTATGTTATTTGTTTTCTAGCAACTTGAAGACATTAAAAAGGTTTGTTGTAGTAAGCACAAGTTTATCACAATGCTACTAAAACTTATCGAAATAATTAACTACGCCTAGCCAAATTCCACAAAATGTAATAATAGTAAAATTGCATTTGCAATATGTCCACATAAGATGACTTCCTGCGGAGTTCCTTGCATTAATGAAAGCCTTCAGGCTTTGGCAAATTGGATTCCTATTCCAGGAACAGAATCACGACTTGCAGTAAACAAAGTACGCCAAAGACGAGATAAATAATGAAGCATCGTTGGGGAACTTCAAGATCTAACAAGCAGATTGTGCGGCGTGATGCTGAACTCTCTCAACTTTAATGATGAAAGTGAGTTTTGTTACGGTTTAAAGTTGAGCATATTAAATTAAAACTTTTGCTTTCAGATAAAATAACAGCCGCCATTTTTCTAACAATCTAATTTATAAAGTTCTTCGGTAAACGGGTCACTTTTTAATGTTTTATCTACACAAGGCGAGGTGAACATATTCTAGACAATGGTGGAATTTTGTGAAATATGATCCTGCTTTTCATCGTCTTTCTTCGGTGAATTTTTCTGCATTATAAGCACGTTTACGTGTAGAAGGATTTAAGTTCAAGTTCAAGGTACTAGTGTGCTGAAATTAAATTATTGGTGGCTTAGAAGGTTTATATAACAATCAGCTTCACATATTATTCACAAAGGTAGCTCAGCGGTTAGAGTGTTGTCCTTGTAAGACATAGGTTCTGGGTTCGATCCCCAGTTGCGACCGTTATCTTTTTTTTAAAATTTTCTGTGCCTTTTTTTGTTTCATGTTTCTTTTAGATTTACTGTTAATATTATCTTCTTCTTCAATGATTAAAAAATATTACATTTGGTGTGTTTAAATAACTTTCAATAGTTTTCCCAATTAAATTCATCGTTTATTAAAAAGCTATCATCTGCGAGAGTTTCTACGTTTTCGTATAAAAACCGTTTATTTCAGCGTTTTAAAAACGCGTTTAGTTATTTTTCTCATCTATAATTGCTCCATCGTAGAGCAATTTGTCTTTTGTGATGTTATGCTCATTTAGATGTTTTTTGTGTTAAATTGAAAATAAATATGTAAAAGCCCAGCTGAGCGTAAAATTCTAAAAATTCCAAAAAATGGGGAGGCTCGCCTTCGCCTTCGGGAAAGGAATTTGATAGGGAAGAGAAAAATTGAGAAGTACGTGGCCATTCTAATCTGGATACTAAATACGGCTAAAGCCATTTCAAGCAAAGTTTCTATACTGAATCGTGACGATACTGAAAGTATCTAACACTCGGTGTGTTTAAAATCGGGCGAAACAGAGTAGTCGCTACAAGTATTACTAAAGCAATAAAACAGACCAGTTGTTTGACCTAAATAAAAATAAAATTCCGAATGTTCAATAACTAACCCGTATCGTCTGATCGATCGCCTTGGAGCCGTACACCTGTTCACTCGTTCACCTGTTCCCGGGATGAGGCCCAGCCTCCCTCACACCTGACTGGACAGGATGGATTACTTAAGATTAGAGAGAATCATATAACATTGAAAGTTTTTGCCGTCGTAAGAGATTAATTATTTTGTGTGTTTGTGATAGCCACGCC
The DNA here is from genome assembly GCF_061612785.1 of Hesperophylax consimilis. Taxonomy (NCBI): domain Eukaryota; kingdom Metazoa; phylum Arthropoda; class Insecta; order Trichoptera; family Limnephilidae; genus Hesperophylax; species Hesperophylax consimilis. Next base: position 14,879,037 of record NC_142850.1, on the reverse strand, counting down.
TACTATAGTTGTTGTGCGTTATATTTGTTGTCCTTCCTACAAAACGTTCGAACATGAGTAAGACCTACAGTTTTAGGAATACATAACTCAGTGTTTTTTAATGTACCTGCCTATCCAGTTATAACAAAGGCTTACAGCTACTTAACAATACTTATATAAGCTAGTTGTACAACTATTTTACCAATGTATTCACCTGTATAAATAAAAATGTTCTAAATCTTAAATCTAAGAAAGTTTTTCACCGATTGCTTTGAAGTTTTGACACAACGTTGTATTCGAATATGCGTGAGTTTTTATACCTAGTGGGCCTCGGCAGAGGTTTGTCCTGCCACAGACCGCCTTCTATGTAGGGAAGTTAAAATTAGTGGTTGAATATATTTTTGGATAAAAAAATCTAAAAACATTTCTAAAATCATTAAAAAAATTTTGATGAAATTTTTTTGTGATTTCGACAACAGCGCCACCTATCGGATCCAAAACCTTCAAGCTGGAACCAACCATACACAATCACAAAATTTAATAGAAATGGGTTGGGCGGTTTCGGAGATTAGCGTAGACGAACGCAGGACACGTGAATTTGATATATTAAGATATATACTGTGACAGGTAAAAACATTTTTTTTCTCAACAGCGCCATCTGTAGGACGTAAGAGCAAAACGCGCTATTGTTTCTCTATCCACAGACTGAGCCACAGCAACGCTATTGTTTTTGTTTTGTTTATTGTTTCTTTGTATTGTATCTTTTTTTACGTTAGAATTTTTAACCTCACTAGGAGCCTGTGTAAGCCTGGGACAAGTCTATATAAATACAAATGTAAATGTTTGTTTCCGTATAGACAGTGCGTGGCGGAGTACAGTTAGTTCTAAATAGATTCATGACGATCATACGTAATAATTACAATACCAGGATATCAAGTGAGGACGTTTTCTATTACGAGCTGAATACATATAAAATAAAAATAGATTCATGAAGATCATACGTAATAATTACAATAACATGATATCAAATGTGGACGTTTTCTATTACGAGCTGAATACATATAAAATAAAAATAGATTCATGAAGATCATACGTAATAATTACAATAACATGATATCAAATGTGGACGTTTTCTATTACGAGCTGAATACATATAAAATAAAAATAGATTCATGAAGATCATACGAAATAATTACAATACCAGGATATCAAGTGAGGACGTTTTCTATTACGAGCTGAATACATATAAAATAAAAATAGATTCATGAAGATCATACGTAATAATTACAATAACATGATATCAAATGTGGACGTTTTCTATTACGAGCTGAATACATATAAAATAAAAATAGATTCATGAAGATCATACATAATAATTACAATAACATGATATCAAATGTGGACGTTTTCTATTAAGAGTTGAATACATATAAACATCCCATAAAAGAGTGTTTTTCTGACATGATATAAGTAACTTTTCTATTGCTGAATCTGTCATGAATTTATTTTGTTTCATGTACATCATGTCTTCTTTTTATATAATTCTGTTCTATTCATTTTGTAACACAAGGAGAAAATCTACATCAAATGGCCGTATTTTTGGCATAATATATAAAAAAAAATAATAATCTGATCATTGTAGTGTCCTTGAATAATATATTACTTGTTTGTATTCTTTACGACTATTTTATTTCATCTATCTTTTGCGTAATCATTATGTACACTAAGCCCAAATAAAGGAAGAGTATAATATAATATAATATACCATAAATATCACATTAAAAATGTGGAAAAAATAGAGCGAAAGTTTTTACAATTTATTAATTTTAAGTTGAATTTTCGCATAGAACAAATAAACCACACCTTTTTTAAATACCTTAAAAATACACACACTTGAGGGTCGGCGACGGATAAGCGGCTTACGTTTCCTTTTTAATTGTAAAATGCGAACTCCTGACTCTAGTTAATATAAGAATACTCGACACACGATGGACCTATTGCATTGTCACTGTTCACAGATAAATTATGTAGCAAACTCTTACATATTAGAAACTTAATAATTATAAAATGACTCTGACTGAAATGGTTGTGACTGTCAACACCTAAACTTAACCTTTAACTCCAGTTAAATTAACTTAAGAAATGCTTCCAATTTAGGTGTTTTTATTTCGAAATTGGAAGTGTTTGTTTGGAGAATTCATAAAAAACAATAAAGTATCTACCTATAATATAACATTTCAATAAAGGAATATTTTTTATTTATTTATTAACGCCGATTATAGCGGCTTTTTAAAATAATAACAATTGTTTTACATATGAATACAGAATATACATAGATAAAAAAATATAAATATAAAATACATAAAAGAGAACGATAGAAATAGTAGTATCAACATAAAGAAGTACAATCAGTAGGTTATTATAAATACAATACAACATATTATAAATCCCGGATAAGTGAATACTTTAAAACTGTATTTTAGCACTCTTTTTAGGGTGAATTGCCTAATACAAAAAAAAACTGTATTTGATTATAGTCAATCTGAGAAGCGCTGACATACAGTTTTAATTAAGTAGTGTTTGTATGAGGTTAAACTAGCAATGTTTATAGGTTCATCTAAAACATATTTATTTCCAAGTACATGTAGGCGATTCATTATGGAATTGAGTTCAGCGTTAGATCCTGTATTGTTGCAATGATAGGGTAATTACAAATTTGAAACGATTTAATTTTAATTGCCACTTAAAAAATTGGAACTTATTTGTCGAGAATCAAGACTATCCGAGATTTTTTACGGGTCTGTGCTAGTTTAGTAATAATTGATGAATGCAAAAATAGCTTAGGTAAAGATTTCATATCATTAATTACATCAGTCATTTGTGCCTTCAACTTTTGAAAAAAAATATAATTACAATCCGATTAAAAACACCGAGTTCCGGAACGAATAACGACATTTTTTGTGACATAACACAAAAGACCCGTGGCACCGCAATACAGGGAGAAGATGTCTAAAAAAGTATTGTGTCTGGTTGTTCAGGTTTGGTTACACAACATTTAAATCCATTTCAATATATCTGAATGGTGGTCCCTCATCAGTGCGGTAATTTGTTTATTTATTTACCCCCAAAAAACGTGAGTCGATAGTCGATAGTGAGAAATGAATAAACACGTAAATAACGCACAATGCTCCCAACTGATCCCAACCATCTGGAGCCAGTGAGACTATGACACCCACAGCTACGGTATATTTGGAAGCTGTAGGTAGTGGGGAGAGGAATGAGAAGAGATAGAGGAAGGTGGAAAGTACCTGGCTATTCAGATCTGTTTACCAATTACGATTAAAGACATTTCGAGCGACGCTTCAATTAATGGTGGTATTTCACTCTGGAACGGGCCACCAATATAGATGCAATATGTTATTTTTAAAACAACAACACAAACAACAATAAAATTTATTTGCGTACGCCGCGATTTGAACCCGCGACCTAGTCGTATGTTTTTTTTACTTAATATCAACATGCGGAAAAAACTTTTATTATTATTAAATGAAAGAGAAATAAAATAAATATAATGTGCACTAATTACATGATGTTTAAAGTGGTGGGATGCATAATTATTTAACCTTCAAACTGGTGGCAAACGCTTGTAAACAACCGAAGCTTTTATGAGCTTTTGTAGCCCTCAAGGTCTCGAGAAAATCACAACTGTCGTGCTCCTTACGTCGACCTTAGGATTGAAAATCATAAATTTTTACTGCAATTCGAGGTTTTGAGCCCGTAAACCCTGGGTCATGATCCAAAGTTATTACCGCTTTGCCACAGAATTCATAAATATAATAATAAGTATTTTCGTAGAAAGCAATCACAAACTGACAGTTTAATTTTGTAGCCTGACGATGCTCGAGTGTAGCGAAACCGGTCGGTCTTAAAATTAATAAAAATTCGTGGTTTTAAACAAAAAAAATATTGTTTTTATTTCATAATAATAAGTATATAATAAATAAGTCAACATTGATTTTGTGTAAGTAAGTAAGTAGGTAAGCACCGCGTTATGTCTCAGAATGATTGAGATTATTATCGTTTGTGAAAAGCCAACACAACATTTTTTGAATTCCCATTTCAGTATCGCCCGCCTTTATCGGAAGCTTACACAAGCTGTTGAAGGTCTGTGAATTGAGTATAGGAGTGGATAATCCATTATGGATTTGAAGTCCGCCCATCGATTGCAGACCGAAGTTATTAAATACGAAGGTAGGAAAGGTCATCACACCTTTCAGAAAGCGTACTTATTTGTTTGAAAGGTTATTAACAAAGGTATGTTAACTTAGGTATGTTACTTTTCCCATTTTCTTGCTGATTTTGTAAACTATGGTAACTTGTGATATTATGTTTTAATTAAAAGTTAATTTGCCTATTATTTTTGGTTCTCAAACATCTGAAAAAAAGTGTTAGTTACAGATTTTTTGCAGATTAAAATTCAGGTCACACCTAAGGCAACCTGGTGCTATTAGGTAACTTTGGTGATAAACTAGCCGTAATTTGGAGATTGATTTATATGTCAGTAAGAAATTACAAGAATCATTTTTTTTTTTTTTTTTTTTTTTTTTTTTTACTTTATTTATTTTCATTTCTTTACACATATTATACATATTAATAGATAGTATAAAATAACATAATATATAATACCAAATAGTTTACAAAAGAAATGAAAACCCACTAAGGCACTGACTGCCTGAGTGTGGGTAATATAAAACGATTACTATATTTCAAGTACCTAAAGTATAATATACATTAGTAGAAAAAGTTTTTTTTTTGTTTATAATTATTATAAAAAGTAAAGAGAAAAACATTATGTACAATAATTTATAAAGTTTCAGCAAGTGAGTTGTATAAAGGATAAATAAATTTATAGTAAAAGCGTTTCAATATCTGCGTCAATCAGCCATAATTTTACCTCTTTAATATATTCTATCTTTTTATTTATCATTTGAGTTTGTAGTGGTAGAAGGTTAAATGTACGAGGACCAATGAAACTGCTATGCGTCTGCATTAATTTAGTATTGGTTTGGGGGGTGTAAAATATATTATTTGTTCTTTTGCTCATTCTGTTTTCATTTATTTTGAAATTGTTTTTGTTTTTAAATAGATATTTCATAGTTTGTAATATAAATAATTTACGAATGTTAAATAATTTAGATTCCTTGTATAATAGGTCGGTCGAAAATGTTTTATTTTTGTTATATATGACTTTAATTATGTGCTTTTGAATTATTTGTAGAGGCTTAATAAATGTATCAGGTGCACCACCCCATCCCATTATGCCATAAGTGATTGCAGATTGCACCAGGGAGAAGTAGATCATTTTCAATTTTTCAGCGTTTAAAATTTCTTTGAGTCTATAGAATATGTAGGTTAGATATCTTAGTTTTGAAGTGGTTTGATTAATATGAGATTTCCAATTAAGATTAATATCTATTGATACTCCTAAATATTTTATATTTTTGACATTAGCGAGTTCGTTGCACAGGAAGCACATTTCTTGATTGCAAGTTGTATTATGGATTCTAATTTTAAGGTTGTCTTTTGGTTTGTTTTTGATGTTTTTATAAAAAGGTAAGTAAAATGTTTTGCTGTAGTTTAAGACAAGTTTGTTGTATTTTAACCATTTTGAAACAAGTGAAATACATACAGTTGCATTCGAAAAAGTTTCTGTCCAATTATTACCATCTACTATTATTGCCGTGTCATCGGCGTAAGAAACAATTTTACCAGGGATTACAAAATTACATAAATCATTAATATAAATTAAGAATAAAATCGGGCCAAGAACAGTTCCCTGCGGAACTCCGTTTTTTATCTGTGTTTCTGAACTATAATTATTCCCAATTTTTGTTTTTTGTGTTCTGTCTTTAAGATAGTTTGATAGTAATTTTAGTGTGTGTTTTTTGAAGCCCAGTTGAGTTATTTTTTTAATGAGTAAATTATGATTAACGGTGTCGAAAGCTTTTCTTAAATCTAGGAATATGGCAAGACATTTCTTTTTTTTATCGATAGATGTATAAATATTTTTTGTCAATTCATATATGGCATCCTCAGTGCTTAGATCTTTACGAAAGCCGTATTGGTTTTTCGATAGAATTTTATATTTTTCTAAGTGTTCAATGACTCTAAATTTGATGCATTTTTCGAATATTTTTGATAGGTTTGAAACAAGGGATATTGGTCTGTAATTGTCTAATTTATGCGTATCCCCAGATTTATGAATAGGTATTATAGTGGAGATTTTAAACTGTTCTGGAAAATGACCATCTTTGAGGCATATATTAAAGATATGTTGTAACGGCGTTAATACATGTTGTTTTATTTTTTTTAATGTATCACATGATAGGCCATCATTTCCCTTAGAGTTGGATGGTTTTAGGTTATCAATATATTTTTCAATTTCATTAAATGTAATAGGAGAAAAATATTCTATTGAGTTAATTGAATCGTTATTAGAGTCTAATTGAGGAGATGTCTCCATATAATCATGATTAACATTAATGCCGGAAGATTGAAGTACCTCGTCTACTATATTTGTAAAGAAGTTATTAAAACATTCTGCAATGGTCGATTTGTTAGTTATTATTTCATTATTTATTTTAACCTCATTTACAATATTTGAAGACATAATTTTTTTGTTGGCAATTTCATTTATAATATTCCAAGTTTTTTTAGTATTATTTTTAGCATTTTCAATTTGTTCACAATAGTATTTCTTTTTGCAGTTTCGTATCAGTCTATTTAGTAAGTTTCGGTACATTAGATATTTTGTTTTCAGATAAGGCATTGTTCTGAGATTATTATTTTGGCAATCCATTTGATATTTTATCATTTCTCTATATAATTTATCCCTTTGTTTAATTGATATAATTAATCCAACTGTAATCCAAGGTTTAATTTTTTTATATTTTCTGTTAGTGACAACTATTTTACTTTCACTTTTTAGAATATACTCTCTAAGAGTATTATAGAAATTCTCTAATGCTAAATGTGGATTTTCTATTGATATTACATTATACAATAAATTGAAGCAAAGAAATAAAAGTAAAAACTATTTTTTTTATATATATTATTTTTCTTTATTTATTTTCCTGTGCAAACAAACCCAGATAAAAAATCATGTTTTTACGTCAAAATAACATACCTCTAATCTAATCTTAAAAAATCTATGGGCGTTTAAATGAAATAAATATTTAAATATTATTTATTTATATATTATTATAGCTTCCCTTTCTTAATAGAAATATTGTAATGAAAACAATATTCTTGGCTCGAAGGTTGACAAATTTAATACAAATCACACGTTATTTTGATGTTTATTTTTAAAAATGTCATTAGAAAAAAAAATTGAATTGAATAATTCTGTATTTTTTTCTAATTTGAAAGGAAACTCGGCCTGTGAGCAGACCCCTAAAAGAGAATTGAAGCAAAGAAATAAAAATAAACTTTATGTACAATTGACCTAAAGCCTATGGGCTATTGTTATACTAACAGAAATATGAGACATAAAAAAGACACGTCTGACGTGCTAAACAGATTCATGTCTTTGAAACTTTACTGGTTCATGCAAACATGTAAAATTAAATTATTTATGCCAAATATGCATAACTGTTTGTTTCCCCAATAGACAAAAATAAAAAGTTTAAAAAAACGAAGGCTGTTAGCGTTACAGCAATTCATTCATTTTAGATTATGTAGGTCTCCAAGACTGCGACAGCCTGGTCACATGGAAAGAATTTCAAATGACAGGACACCGACCAAACGCGGTGCAAGAGACCCAGAAGCAGGTCATTGGTTCTAAGCATCTTCAAAAGTCAGATGTAAATGATACCATTAATTACAATAAAAATAAGGTCATCCTAATCATTTATCTTTCTCTCCTAATGTATTACCACGAAAGCGATGTATTACCATGTTTTACTAATGTATTACTCGGAAAGCGATGCGACGAAGACAGCTTATCAAGTCGGCCTTTTGGTGGATTTTATGCACATCATCATAAATATAATGTAACTACCTACTTGAATGTTTGTTTCAATTTATGGCAAAAATTAAAATTATATTCAAGGTGCTAGACGACCTAGGCAACTTGGTAGAAAATATATCAAAATGATTCAAAATTCAGAGCGGTGACACATGTGAATCAATTCCGAATGTACTTATTACCGAATCAATCCTTCGCGTCCCTAAAAGCTGTCAAACCCGAGTCCGTGCGGACGGAATGCGAAATGAATGTTGTAACACATCATTTTTCACGCTTTCACATATACGCGTATTGAAGTGATGCCGTAATGCGAAATGGATTGTATTTGGTTTCCTCAATATTGTAACGCGTTTCCTGCATAATTTTACTGATCAAAATAATACCACAAATTATTAAAAGGAAAAAAACCTCATTTATGTACTAAAACATCTTTATATCTTCGTTTCACTTTTTCTATTATACAGAATATATCTATTTATATGAAAAGTGTCTGTGGCAGTCGGCATGGATTCGCCTTTTATACAAATATACAATTTTATTCAGAGTTTGATGAAATTTTGTACACTTGACCTTCAAAGCAAAAGGATATTTACATGATATTTAGTAAAACCACCCTTACCCCCTTTTCCCGCCCCTTAAAGCAGAATTTTAATACTTCTTGATGAAATTTTGCATTTGCAATTTGACGTTCTAAAAAACTACTCGTTTCATTTGACGAGAAAAATTGCTGTCTACTAAAGTCCAGGCAACGTCGAGATCTTCAGTTCGTACGTTAATCCATAAAGGGAATCAACCAAACTAATTTCGGCTGTCTATGATGTGTGAAATAAGGTTCAATAAAATCTAATTTGTTAGGAATTAAAATGTCATTTTCAAAACTGGAACTTTTTGTTGTATGAAGAATTAAGAAAAGCGATAAAGTACCTCATACGTAATATTAAAGTTTTAACAGAAATTTTTTTAAATTGCTATTTTCAAAATTGGAATTGATTCATCAAGAATTCAGACTATCCCGTGATTTTTACGGGTCTTCACTAGGTCCACCATTAATAAATTAAAGATGTCAAAATTGGAAATAACAAAGAATTTACATTCTCTACCTTCATTTTCCTGAAACAGCAATTATTTTGTAATTTCGTTAACTCTTAACTCTCACTCTCTGTGTATTTTTATATAGATTTGCCCTCTAAGTATAGAGCGGCCAGTATGACAAAACGTAACTATGCATGGAGAGATGGTTGCTTTATCAACCCTGTTTTATATTAGCCTCGTCATATCACTCCAACCTCCAACATTATTTCTCTAACACCTACTTTTCCTTTCAATAATTCTTAATAGGAAGCTACAAGCCAAAAATGTGGATGTTATTGGGATACCTTATCGACGCGAAGTCTACTGTTTAAATTCTATTCTTTTTTTCTTTTCTTTATTATCATTCAAATCTGCTAAACTACTTTCTTTTAGTTTGTTAGCAGGTACACATAGACAACATTTTATGTTATATTATAGTACATTTTCCAACGGTCTATAATATATATGAATGACAATTAATGATGATGATAAATTTAGAGGAAGCTACAAGCCAAAAGTGTGTATATTTTTGGTATGCCTTATTTTGTAGGTAATAGGCATTAAAATCGCTTGACAAACGGAGTCTAGAAACGTTCGATTTCAAGCACAAAACTGGTTTTTATTTAATTTGTAAATAATTTTATAAGAAAGCAAAATAGTTAATCAAGTGAAACTGTCACAGATAATCTTAGCTATAATCCTATATTTTTTGTAAGTTATTTCCTTTATGCGTTCATACATTTCTTTGAAAAAAAAATTAGTTTAAATTTATATTTTTTATTCAGTAATTTATTTTTTTATTTGTATTCTACTCAAGTAAAACGATAGGAAAACCTTCAATTTATCTAAAACAAATTTATGGTATTCATATTGTACACCAATTCGTTATAAAGATTAATCAAAATGGTGATTTAGCATTAAGCTTCGCCTTAATCCATAAAAGCAACTGCCGTGTTTTTGTTTCAAGAGTAACTACATTTAGCTGTACTAATTAAACATTTTAGCATTGCATATTTTAACAAGGCCACTGCATAACGGGTTTTTTGGTTCTACTTCATTTCTTTCACTAACTTTGTACTAATTTTTATTATTTCTTCTTGTTGTCTTGTTTACTTGCATAATATTATAATTTTTCTTTGATTATTTTATCTATATTGTACTGCCAATAACTATCACGTATGTAAATAGCACTTGTTAAATATTAAGAAAATTACATATAATACAATCACTGATTTTGGTAAAAAAAATCATTTATCCAAAAGACGAGAAAAATCATAAAGAACAACGGAACAAGTTCTGTGAACAGTAACGTCGATTATTCCGATTTTACCGCTGCGGTGGAATTAAAAGGTACTATCAAACACGGCTAATTTACGGACAGACGAAACTCAAAGTGATAGAGTTGAAACAGGACTTCACTGCGCTCAGTCAATTAACAAAAGAAAATGGCTTTGTTTCTGACCTTCATATTCCAGTGAAGAAATCGAGTCGTTCTTTCGATTTCCGATTTCCGTTTTCCGTTTTCCGTTTTCTTTAAACAATGGCAATATAAATTCTATCTACAGAATATTGAACACAACTTGTACGAGAATCTCAGAAAATAAATATTACGTGATTACAAAAAGCAATCGATTTGCTTTGTCTAGAATCCTAACTGAAAATATTTAGTGAAATAGAATATTGAGATGGTACGGGCATTTTGTTTTGTCAATACGAATTCTATCATTTGTATTGTCACGAATATTTCGTGTTGGCCCGTAAGTTGGAATATTCACGAAGAACGCGATTGTAAAAGTTATTATTATTATTATTACGGCGAAAAACTAGGATAACCTTTGTATATCATTAGAAAGCTTATTTAACAAGGATTTTAATGCTTTATTCAGGATAGTAACATTTTTTATCACAATAACATTATTATTGTTTCTAGCATTTCGAAGTTTTATAGTCAACAAATAACATTTAAAACGACTATAAAAGCGACTTTCCGGTGCAGTGGTACCATATAACTCTTAATTGGGCAGTGTTGTGCGAAGAAAATATGGGTGGGGAATAGAGAAGGTTAAGAAAATCTATCTACGCAAGACAAGCATTTGGATACGTTCCTTGAATTTCTTTCTCGATCTTAATGGATAATGGGTAATGGGTAATGCTCTCGAGCTGGAGGTAGCGGGATCAAATCTCGGCGCGGGCATGTAAATTTAATTTGATTAATTTGTGTCATTTCACGGATTTACTCATTTAAAATAATATATAGCATATTTTCGGTACGTTACAGAGTGGAAGATACTTTCAGTATCGCCCTGGTATAAAAGCAACTTTCAGAATTGGTTTGGTGTTTGGTGACCAGATCTGAATAGCCAGGTACTTCCTCACCTTCCTCTCCCCATTTCCTTCACTCCCCACTACCATCAGTCTCACAACATACCCCAATTGGGTATGCCATAGTCTCACTGGCTCCAGATGGTTGGAAGCAGTTGGGACAAGCAATCCGCAAAATCAAGAAAATTAACTGCGGTCACCGGTGACCGTCATGGCGCTATGTGAGAAAAATTACGATTTTTTTTATGAAGTCACCGGTGACCTACATGGCGTTCAACGTGTTAAATCCCGTCGTGACGAATATTATTGGCTCTTCTGTTTGAATTAAAGAAAGTTCGCGAGGGAATTGCGTGCATGTGAATAAAGTTCGACGATAATCTTGCAAGATATTGCGGTGTTTTCATTACACTATATTATAAATTGGTATTTACCTACCTACCTTTATAGATTTTAATTTATTTTGTGTTTAGACATATAATTAGGTACATGACACGTCGAGGAAAAATTTTTTGTGAGAGAAATTTTACACACCCTCCGGGTAGTTATATTTCAGTGGTGGCCGGATAATTCATCAAATTGACAAGTCAACACACTTTTAAAAATTGATATAAAGTTCTGAAAAGTGATGAAACAAAACTAACTATTTAACGTAGTTCTTTTTTCATCACTTTTAATGACTTTATATCAATTTTTAAAGGTGTGTTATGTGTCATGGAACAAATTTCAGTACTAATGGTAAAAGTAAGAATGTCGAGGAAGTGCTAGAGCCGGCACTGCCTAATACGTTGTATATTTTATGCGCGTATTCGTATAAACTTTTTATGTGAAAAACAAAGCCCATAATATTAATTCTTGGAAAACGTAAAACCAAATTGGGAAACATACGGAAATAAAGTCTTATGAAAATCACTTTATAGATTAACATAACCTCCACCCTAACTAACTAGATAGCCCTAATCAGTTACTTTAATTATTAATGTTCTACCCAGAGGCAGCTTTGGCATAAGAAATATAGCCATCAATTACATAGAAACCGCACAGAAAACGATCTTAAAGGTAATACTAAAAAAACATAGACTGACTGATACAGACCAAATATTCAACAGCTGTGATGTACTAGATGTACGCCAATTATACGTTAAAACACTACTAAACTACATTTTTGACAAAAAAAAACAAATTTCAACATACACAAAATATCACTAACAGACCAGTTAGACAAGCGTACAAAGAAAACATAACAAACTCCGACAGTAAATACAAGCTTTGGCCAAAGACATTACCAATACCATGGTATAAAAGCATTCAACAGTCTAACACTTGAAATTAAAATTGAGGAAAACAAAAATAAATTCAGACACAAAATTACAATATGGATTAAAGAAAAAAAAGGCAATATTACCAAAATTTCATAACATAAAATAAAAAAAAAACCTATACGTAACACACAAAACCAATACGAAACACACATCACTCACATACACACAAAATTATATTTTAAATGTATTATTTTCTCTTTAAATGTATTATGTAGATTATATTTTTATATCATAAAATGAAGCCCTCAGCACGGTTAAGTCACCCAGTGAGGCCAACATTACTGGATAACTCTGAAATGTAAAAAATATTGTACCAAAATAAAAAATAAATATGGTAGATGAAAATATATATTTATCTCAATAAATTTGTTTAAAAAAATTCATTGTTTTATTTGATGTAAAATGATTCGGTTGGAGAGACATATTATTGTGGGAATTGTATCACGTTTTAGATAATCAATAAGACTGATGCGGAAGCGGACCGAGTAAACAAAAGCGGTGATTATCCCACACCACGTTGGCCGCAACATTTCATTATTTCGCATTTCACTGTCAACAGCTGTCAGACGATCATTTGACAGTTCGGATGACAGATTAGCGGCTGTTGTTGTTATCCGGTTTACCACTCTCAGTTTCCGCTCTACTTGCGATGTAAATACAAACATATTTTCGCGTTTCGATGAAACAACGTAAATTATGATTTATAAGTAGTGATTTGTTCCAGTCGGTATCTGTGTTGGTCTTCGTCAAATGTCTCTATTTTGCCAATTGTTAGTAGCTTTCACAAATCATTAATGTAAATATCTAATGTAAAATTATTAATTATTACCTTTTTCGTTGTGATGCACCTCCGATTTAAGAGCCAAAGGACAAACACGTGAAGAATCCTTCTGAAAAGAAAGAGAAAACTACGTTTAAAATTGTGAAATCATTTGGAAACTCAGTAAAAGCATACATACATACATATTTCGTTCATCCTAGACACAAGAGACTGTAGATCTTCCATACTCCTAGCAATTTTAGTAAATTACGAATATTATTATGTCGGAAAACGATTTCATGAAAATTCAAATATTTTTGCATTACAACGAAAATTCATCCAAATATTAATAATGTTTCCGAAAATAAATTATTAAAAGTGAATAAAAAAAAAATTAAATCACAAAAATTATACGAATATTCACGAAGAGAAAATTCTAAAGGCTTCTTTTTCTTCTTTTTACTGCGCCTTTTTGATACCCTTTGTTGCAATCGATATGTGCCCAGTAAGAATGCATGTCATGTAGTAAAGGGGAATAATGACCGGTTGGACCAAAAAAGCCATCAGCTGGTGACCGAGAGACAAAAAGAGGGACAAAGGGTGACCTCAAACAAAATAAACTGACGACATTAAAGTCCCAGCTGGAAACAGATGGCAAACGATAGTACAAAAGTTTCGAAATTGACGGAAGTTTATGTAGGAAAATTGACTGAAGTAAAAAAAGAAACAATCAAAACAAAACGATGGTTCATAAAAACATTTTGGGCAGTAAAAGTTTAATCTCTAAAAAATTAACTTCTTTCCGTAAAATTTCACTAGGATTGAATCGTTTCATTCTAAGGGGGCAATATTTTAATTTAAATTATTAACGTCTCAAGGAGCAAATCCTTACTCAATCCAAATCAACAAGTCCTACCTTTAGATTTCATGAAAAATCTGAAATACGATTATGTGATTTAAGAAAGAGATTTTGGCAAATACTGTGTCATAAATGAAATCTAGATGTAAATATCTTTTTCATATTTTTATTTGTCCCAAAAATTCCCAGTTTGATACCAAAATCCAATTTTTAAAAGCAGTGATTTATATGGGAGATTCGCAGGAAAGGTGGCTTATCATTGGGTTTATTTCACTTTGGATCCTTTAAATCGGTTTTATATCAATTCCTAAGCCGTAAGCGTCACGCCTCGGCTCCGATTTCTCCTATTTATTTATCCTTTCTGTCAATGTTTACCCCTGACCTTGTCTGACTCCCAGCTACACGATAATGGAAACGTACCCTTAAATCAGGGGTGCACAGGCTTATTATGCTGGAGAGCCACATGGATCTGTTAATAATAAAATAAAGAGCGAATAACAACAAAAAACTATTCAAATAAGTAGGTTTTCCAGAGCAACTATAAATTCTAAGATTTAAAATACGGACCTTTTAACTAACCATTACTTTTTCCAGAAAGGGAGCAGTAGGTACCAGTTAGTAGGGTGTAACTTATTTTCCAGAAAGGGAGCAAAACGGTATCAGTTTTATTTATTTATACTGGGTTTTTACAGATGTTCTCACTTACGTGAGACCTATCCCGTTACAAAAACTCAGTTAGGTTACAGACAAAAATCTACAAATTACACACAGGTAAAAATGCAATTAAATACAGGTTACGTACAATTAATAAACCAAACAAATAATAGTATAAAATTGTACATAAGCTCAGTAAAATGACAACTAATACTAGGAGAGTTACAGTGATACATAATATAATTATCTAAACATATTATTTAGCAGTATCAGAACATTTTTTTGAATCTGTATAGATTAGATTAATTATCGACGAAAATGTAATGTTGGAAGTAACACGCAAATAACACGATAAGTTAGTAGGGTGTAACTTATTTTCCATAAAGGCAGCAAAACGGTACCTGTTCGTAGGTTGTAACTTATTTTCCAGAAAGTGAGCAAAACGGTACCAGTTAGTAGGGTGTAACTTATTTTCCATAAAGGCAGCAAAACGGTACCTGTTCGTAGGTTGTAACTTATTTTCCAGAAAGTGAGCAAAACGGTACCAGTTAGTAGGGTGTAACTTATTTTCCATAAAGGCAGCAAAACGGTACCTGTTCGTAGGTTGTAACTTATTTTCCAGAAAGTGAGCAAAACGGTACCAGTTAGTAGGGTGTAACTTATTTTCCATAAAGGCAGCAAAACGGTACCAGTTCGTAGGTTGTCACTTATTTTCCAGAAAGTGAGCAAAACGGTACCAGTTAGTAGGGTGTAACTTATTTTCCAGAAAGGGAGCAAAACGGTACCAGTTAGTAGGGTGTAACTTATTTTCCAGAAAGGGAGCAAAACGGTACCAGTCAGTAGTGTGTAACTAATTTTCCATAAAGATAGCAAAACGGTACCAGTTAGTAGGTTGTAACATATTTTTCTAGAAAGGGAGCAAAACCGTACCAGTTAGTAGGGTGTAACTTATTTTCCAGAAAGGGAGCAAAACGGTACCGGTTAGTTTAGTAGGGTATAACTTATTTATGATTTTGGCGGAATTCATTCTTGGGTTCTCCTTTTTATACAAATGTACAGTTTTATTCGGAGATCGATGAAATTTTGCACATTTGACGTTCAAAATAAGAGGAAAATTACTGTATACATCAAAATTTTGCCCGGGCAGCGCCGAGATTACAGAAGTTCACCTCGGGAAGCACATTCGAGACCGTTATTACTTTTGACTTTTTCACATTTGGTTATTAATGTTTAGGGATGAAACTACAACCCGCAGGTTTTTTAGCCCTGCTGTAAATGAAATTTAAGAAACCGACATTTTATTTCGTTGTTTCTTTATTTAATATTTTCCCATTTCATTGTCAACAAAGGGTTCGAGACATACGCGAGTAGTTATATTATATATATATGGTCCATGGATAAAGCATATAATTGACATGTTATATATATAGTTCTAGTAAGGAAAAGGGGATGAGAGGTTGGTAGGTATCTGGGGATTGGTATGTCCAGGAGTGACAAACCTATGAATTCATCCCTCCCACTGCAGCGCAAGGCGATGTTCTGAGAGGGTCCTGGTGGAGAAGTAAAAGAGTCTCCCTCAACCAGTCTCTTCTGATCCGGCCTACCTCGCAGTTGGTGGGCAGACGCATCTATCGTCAAGACCCAGACAAACCTATCCTCATGAACCCGAGCACCCCTGCTAAGTCACCAAACCTAGCGAACAACTGGAACCTATGGCAGATGATTTGTTTATCCAATAAATGGTAGCCGGGGCGGTGTTACCCATACTGACTGATGTGACTTTTCATTTGTACCTGGTTGTTAAATAAAGCTTATACTGATATTTATATATTTAAATGTATATAATTGTGTTAATTTAACCCATTGATTTAACTATTAATTTATCATCATCATTAATTATCATTCATATATATTATACACCGTTAGAAAATGTACTATAATATAACATAAATTGTTGTCTATATGTACCTGATAACAAACTAAAAAAAGTAGTTTAGCAGGTTTGAATGATAATAAAGAAAAAAAGAAAAAAAACGGATAGGATTAAACAGTAGACCTCGCGTCCTAAAAAGTATGTTTTTAATTTTCTCTTATTTAATAAATGAAAAACGTCCTCCAAAATCAAAATTTATATTTAGGTACTTAAGTAATAAGAAATTATTCAATTTGTCCAAAGAAATGTCACTATCTCAATGCAAATAATTTTTAAAAATTATTTACGTAGGTAGCATAATATTGAAAAAAAGCGAATAAGAAAGTCTAAAATAAACGTGACGATTTGACATTAGAAAAAAATAATCTTCACTGAACCATTAAAATGACCACCATCTTGAAAGAAAAACGAGAGGTACAAACAAATTTACAGACAGACGAAATCAAAGGGATCGAGTTAAAAAAAATCTGAAAAATAAGCACCACGTGAAATGTATTACTTTCAGTTTGTTTATTACTATATTATAGTCCACCCAGAGAGGGGTTGTACGACGTACGTACATCATCGACGATTTTCCTCTTGCTTCTCACACGTCTCGCATGAAAACTAAAGACAGAATAATATTAATCTGAATATTTTAAGTAGCAACAATTTTATGTATATTTTATAATTAGTAATAATATTATGGTGACCGGATAAATCATCACAATGATAATTTATCACATCTTTAAAAAGTTATATAAAGTCATGGAAAGTAGTGATGAAACAAAAACTTTATTAACTGGGTTAAGTAGGTTAGGTTAAATTTTTTTTTATCTCTTCTAATGACTTTATATCACTTTTTAAAAGTGTGTGGAGTTATCATGGAACCTAATACTATGTACCCATATTTACATTTTAATTGAACATGTCCATCCTGTTGACAAACTGCTTAGTTGTAGTTTAACGAAAAAAAAACATTTTTTTTAAATATACTAGAACGATGATGCCACGCACGACCTCTCGCTGGGACTAGGATTCTCTATTTAACGGTTCCTATTATTCGGTGTACACTAAAACAGTTTAAGTTAAAGTAATCAACGAGCTTTAAAGTTCAGATTACAAAAGACACAGATCAAAAAAAGATAAAGCATAACTAAGGTGCAGTTTTTCCGTTCAGTTGGCACCTTAATTGTAATAAAGGACTTAGAGCACTGGATTAAATTCCAGAGTAACCAGAGAGCGCTTTGGCAAAGAGCCATAAATTTTTGTTGAAAACTAGTTTAGTGGATCTTTATTCTAAGTGGGTTAAGATATACCATAGACTTGGACTAATACAGTCTAGAAATGAAACGTTTCACAAACTTATCATTGAAACTTGATTTTGCAGCTTTTCATTCATACATAAATTCGTCAAAAAAATTCTAGAAAAACTACAATCACTACACAACTCCATTATTGCTCCACATTTGAACTACTACTCAACGATCATTTTCTTATGTAATGACAGAGAACAAAATAAGTTGCGATTTCTCCAAAATAGAGGAATGAGAATAATACTTAGGCGAAAGATTTAAAAAGAACTAAAATGTTAAAGGATCTAAAGTGGGTGGTTAACAGTGAAACATATGCTGACATTGAACGCGATGATATCTATACGTAAAATAATAAACAAGCTGTAATCAAAATACTTTTAAACTAAATTATATACAACAAGGACACTCACAGACAACACAAGAACGTGCTTTGAAATTAGGCTACCAAAAAAGGACAACGCTAATACACAAAATAATTTACTATACAAAGGAATGCAATATTATAATGCCCTGCAGGAAACAAGAGAGGCTGCACCAATTGATAGATTCAAACTGGATTTTAGGGGCCGTATAAATCAAAATAAAATGAAATAAATCATTAAAATTTATGAATATAATTAATAATAAATTAGATATTTGTAAACTCGTTGAAAACACTTTCGAAAAAGGGAAAAATTGTAATGTGTAATTTAAATTAGATACACGACAATACTTTTTTTTAATAATATCTATGAATAAATCGAAAAACATCTGTTTTTTTCTTTTAAATGTGACTATATAACTTTAGGAGCCAGTGTAACCACAGCATCCCAATTTTTGAAATCTTGCCAGGTGAAGAAAGTCGGAAAAGGGAACATAAAGTTCAGTCTAGTCAAATCTGATCACTGAAGATGGCTAAAGCCATTGAGGAATAATATACCTAAGCCAAATACAGTGGTCTTTCACCAACATAATACTAAAAATATCTTCGAATTGTAAACACAATACTTTCATTGATTTTTAGAAAAAATGGCGCTATAAAAACTATTCAATAATTATTGTTATTATTAGAGACGATCAGAAATTTACTTTTCGAGTGAAAAAAGTTAATAAACCTTAAAAAACTAAGCAAATCGGTAAAAAAATTAAACAAAAAAGAACTCATTTCAAATATAAAATTATTATTTTTTAATGATAATCATAAAATATCGTCAGTTCCAATTATGAAAACTTCAAAGCAAATTTGAGTTAGTTAAACATGAATAATTTCACGTACGCACAGACAGCCGAAATCAGTATTTTTTTTTATTTGCCTTGCCTTTATATTTGCCCTCAACAAATAAGAAATCAAACGTCAAGCACAATAATATTATTTTTTTTAAATGATCCCTTTAAATATTTTTCTCATTTACCGACCGAAAGAGTCCGGGGTCAGTGGCCAGTCCTCCCACCTCCATTCCAGCTCTAGTCGCTAACATCTCTCATCTGCCCAAAGAGTAAATTGGGTAGAGGGTAGAGGCGACGCTATTTATTTTCAGCGTCGGCGTCGCTTCCTGCTGCAACCTAACGAGTAACGTTTTCCTCGAGAGACTTCAACCCTTGCCCATATGGTAATGCAGCAGTGTGCAGTATAGTACTTAAGCCTTGAATGGAGGACCTACTACAAGAGATGCAGAGTAGGGTGGGCCGGCAAAGCTTTTTGTTGGATTTCAATGAGAGGTCACAAAAGATATACGTTATCGAATACCGATAACGTCAAAAATATTCCATTCTGTTGTTGAATCGTATGTTTTGTTTGTTTGTGTTATGTATGGCCATGTTGGCAGTCCTGATGCGTCACGTGGGAGATGATAACGAGTGTGCGCGGTGTCAATAAACGTCATAGGTCTGAGTCAACAGTCTTTTATTTTTAATAATCCCCGATATAATAATTGGCGACGAGGATAATCGAAAAAGTTAAATTAATAACGAGTAATATTAAGTACAGTGTAAAACAGTGATTTCGTCTTTGTTTTTTCAATCATTTTAACATGTCTACGAGTACTTTGCCAGTGCCGCAATACGAGTCGAGTTGTGAAACCTTCGGAATGTTTTTAGAACGTGTTCAAATTTATTTAAAAGTAATTAATATTACGGACAAAGAGAAAATTGGATATCTTTGTATGATTATTGGTGCGGAAAAATATAAAATTTTAAAAGAAACAGTTCATCCGAAAAATATTGAAGAGTTAACTTATAACGAGATTGTAACAACACTTCAAAATAAATATGAAGAGAAAAAATGTACGATCGCCCAAAGATATAAATTTTATAATCGTCAGCAACAGTCGAACGAGGGAATTGATGATTACATTTCAGAAATAAAAAGTCTGTCAATATCATGTAATTTTGGAGCATTTCTGGATGAAGCCTTGAGGGATAAATTGGTGTGCGGTGTGAAAAATGAAGCCATGACTATAAGATTACTGTCTGAAGATGAATCGCTGAGTTTCGAAAAAGCAAAAAAAAATTGTGAAGAATATGGAGACAGTAAGTTGTTCTGCAGAAATATTACACAAAGAAGATCTTTCATCGGGAGTTTTCGAAGTAAAGCCGAAAACGTCACGTCAAAGGAGTACTAGTCCGCAACAAGGTCAAAGGAGTTCAATGTCATCAAGTCGTCTTTCATCTCCATCACGTGGAAATCCCAGAAAAAGATGTGGGAGGTGTTTTATCAGTCATCAACCAGAGTCATGTCCGTCAAGGAATTGGAAATGTTACAAGTGTAATACATACGGTCATACGTCAAAATTTTGTTCTAGTGTAAAATCAATTGTTATTAATCATGTAAAATGTGTGGGTAATATAAATGTTTTAAATATGTCCGTGTCTGAAACAGCTAATATTGATTTGTTTGTAAACGGTAGGAAAATGTCCTTCATGATTGACACAGGGAGTTCATCGACCTTGATAAGTCACAAAATGTACATAAAATTTTTCAAAACTTGTAAATTAAGTCAGTTCTATGGTAATTTGTTTACAGCAAATAGTCAAAATTTATATTGTTTTGGATTTTTTATTGCAAAAGTAAGTGTAAAAGATGATTCTAAATTGGTCGTGGATTTACCAGTATTAGTTATTAAAAATCTATCGTCTGAAGCTATTCTTGGTAGGAATTGGATAAATGTTTTGAATCCGTCTTGGGAAAATACATTTATAAATTCTTTTATGTCAAATATTGGTAATGATAATACTGTAAATTCAGTGTCTGTCAGTGGAAAAAATAAATCAAACATTGTCGAAAAATTGTCACAAAAATATTTAAATTCTTTTTCTAAAACGAATAACGACATACCAATTAAAGAGTTTTCGGTAAATTTAAGTTTAAAAAATAATTCAACTCCTGTTTTCCACAAAGCATATGAGGTCCCTTATGCACTGCGTGCAGAAGTATGCCAAGAGCTAGATCGTCTTGAAAGCGAAGGCATAATTTCTAAAGTTAAATATAGTACTTGGTCTTCTCCAATAGTTTGTGTACCAAAGTAAAATGGAAAAATACGTTTATGTGCAGATTTAAAATCTACAGTCAATCCACAATTGAGAATTGATCAATATCCTATTCCACGTCCAGAGGATATTTTTAATAAATTTTCAGGTTGTCAAGTATTTTGTAAATTAGACTTAACAAATGCATATTTACAGTTGTCTGTGTCAGATTCTAGTAAAGAATTACTTACAATTAATACATGTAATGGTTTATATGTTTACAATCGTTTACCTTTTGGGTTGTCATCGGCTCCTGCCACATTTCAAATGGTCATTGATACAGTCTTGGGAGGCATAAAAAACTGTGCTGCATACATTGATGATATTTGTGTAGGTGGTAAAGATGAAACGGAGTGTTGTAATACTTTAGAAAAAGTTTTGTCAAAGTTAAATGAGTTTAATATAAAAATTAATGTGTCAAAAAGTGAATTTTTTGTATCTTCTTTTGAATTTTTAGGTTTTACTTTGTCAGGTCAAGGCAAAAGTCCGTCTTTGTCGAAAGTTGAGAAAATTAAGTCTACTGGGTGTCCAGAAAATGTTACTCAACTAAAATCGTATTTGTCAATGTTGAATTTTTATAGGAATTTTATTCCTATGTGTCCTACTGTACTAGAACCACTCCATAATTTATTAAGAAAGAATGTAGAATGGTGTTGGTCTGATGAATGCGAAAAAGCATTTATAAATAGTAAGTCTCTCTTGTCAGATAAAACTATGTTAGTTTTATTTGATCCGTCAAAACCATTGTGTCTTACAGTCGACTCCAGTGCATACGGTGTCGGATGTGTCTTAAGTCATGTCGTAAAGAATCAAGAATTTCCTATAGCTTTTGAGTCTGCAACGTTAAATTCAGCTCAAAGAAATTATAGCCAATTGCACAAGGAAGCCCTTGCTGTTATTTTTGGAATCAAGAAATTTCATAAATATTTAATTGGTCGTCATTTTACTATATATACTGATCATGCTCCATTGTTGTCTTTATTTGCCGAAGATAAAAAAGTCCCCGTTTTAGCTGCATCACGTCTCATAAGATGGTCTATAATATTGTCCGCGTACAATTATAAATTAGTTTTTAAAAATGGACTGAAAATTCCTCAAGCTGATGTGATGTCACGTTTGCCAAGTGAACAACAATTTAATGTAGAGGAATGTAATTTTGTATACATGTCAACACCCTTAATTCCATTTTCAGAAGTTGAAAGTCATTCTGAAAAAGATGAAATGTTATCTAAAGTCATTAAGTATGTTTCAATCGGTTGGATTGAAAACTTGTCAAGTCCAGAAATTAAAAAATATTTCAAGTTCAGAAATTTACTGTCGGTCAAGTGAAAATGTCTTTTATTTGGTGACAGAATTGTAATACCAGAATCTCTTAAGTCTAAAGTCTTAAATTTAATACATTATGGTCATCCTGGTATAGTCAGATCAAAAATTCTTGCTCGTTCTTATGTTTGGTGGTTAGGTATGAATCAAGATATTGAAGATATTATTTCTAGATGTGAAATGTGTCAGTCGGTACAAAAAGCTAACAAAAATGTGCGTCATAATTGGCCTATTGCTGAAAGTCCATGGGAAAGAGTCCATTTGGATTTTTTTGACTTAAAAGGTTCCAAATACTTGTTAGTTTGTGATTCATATTCAAAGTGGATAGAATGTTTTTATATGAAAAATACTAAATATTCGGATTTGTTATCAAAATTAAGTGAAGTTTTTTCCAGATTTGCGTTTCCGAAAACTATTGTTTGTGATAACGGTCCTCCATTTTCATGTAAAGAATTTTCTATTTTTTGTAAAGAAAAATCTATTAAATTATTATTTTCTCCACCATATAATCCCGAGTCAAATGGATTAGCAGAACGATCTGTTCAAACATTCAAAAAGATTTTAATTAAATTTATGTTTTCAAAAAATTCTAAATTTTTGTCACCAGCTCAACGTCTAATAGATTGTTTGTATACTTATCGTTCCACCCCTACTTCTGTCACGGGTTTGTCTCCTATGGCTAAAATATTTTCGTATGAGCCACGTACACCTATTCATGTTTTGACAGAAGAAAATAATGTAAATAAAAGTAAGCAATCAAGTAAAAATGCATTGACAGAGTATGAGGAAAATGATAATGTATTGGTATACTTAAGACATTTGAAAGGTCCTATGAAATGGGTTCAGGGAACTATTAAGTTAAAATTAAGTTCATGGGTGTATTTAATTCTTTTAATCGGAGGAGAGGTAAAAAAGGTCCATGTTAACCAAATAAATAAAAAGTTGCATTAAGTTAAAATCAAATTATGAAAATCCCGATAAATGGTATGACTTGGGAAGTCAAGAAAATAAAAATGATAGTGAGCCTTTACCCAGCACTAGTGGGAAAACTGATGTAGTAACTAGGGCTGGCAGATTGGTGAAACCTCCCGTCAGATTTAGTCATAGTGATTATGTTTAAGTTTTATTTGGTATTGTAAATTGTTTGAAAATAAAAATAAAAATAAAGGAGGAAAGGATGTTATGTATGGCCATGTTGGCAGTCCTGATGCGTCACGTGGGAGATGATAACGAGTGTGCGCTGTGTCAATAAACGTCATAGGTCTGAGTCAACAGTCTTTTATTTTTAATAATCCCCGATATAATAGTTTGTCTATCCCAATTTCAATAATTATGGACAAAGACCTTTTTTTAAAAAACAATAACATTCCATTCAATATTTTACTACTACATACTACCAAAACAGTAAGTTGATGCTTGGACCAGCGGAGGAGTTGAACACACCAAGCCTGGGTAGTACCCAAAGATATTAGAAGAACGAGATATGCTATGTTGGCCGCCGGACCGTAGCCGGAGTACTACCTAATTAGGGTACTTTGAACGGTATCGGGACGTGTACGCACAGAAATCTGTTCTATGTATTAGTGCGGATACCTTAGCGCAAGCGAAGGTGTGCAGTAGTATTGGTGAACAAAACCGGCGACACTCGGCAAAACAATTCCACTCAGTACGAACTGCGCATAGCACATCTCGTTCTTCTAATATCTTTGGTAGGACCCAAACGCGTTGCCAACTCAGCCACTGACCGATCAATTGGAATCGTATACGAGTATTTTACACGATGTCCGGAAACTGGTCGTCTAAGCAGGACACTGATGAATCTCACATCGCATCGCATTTACATCATAGAACCCAAAACACTTTTTTTTTGCGAGCTGAAAATTTCATTACTTTTTCTTTACTTTTTTTCTATTTTTTCGTCAACTGATGTTAAAAAAAAACTTTTGGATTTTGGTCTGAGTTTCGACGCTTTTTAAAAGATGTAAAACATCAGATCTGATATTAACAACACAATACTGATTTTTCCAAATTCCTACAAAACAGTTATGTTTACACACAAAACCGACTCCAAATGTGATGTAGATTCACCAGTTTCCCGTTTGTACTACGAGTTTCTGGATACCGTGTATAACATCATCCACAAATAGCACCTACCAAAAAATATAGTAAGTGTGACTTACAGTGGTCTAAAATAAATAGAAACCAGAAACGTGAAAATGTAAATATTAAATTAATAACATTTTAACATTAACATTAATAAAAAATGTATATTTTCACAAAACCACTATAATTAAAATTTTCTCAGTAAGATTAATTCTGTGGTATAAAATTATATTTCAGCATATGAATAGCCCTATATACATAAATAGACTAGACCACACTTACAATACTCGTTTTACGATAAATGAAGGACTAATTGTACCTAAGCATTTAAACAAATATGGGCAAAGAACACTGGACTACATAATACCTAGTTGCTTAAATATGTTACCTGCTGAAATAAAAAATGTACAAATGTAAAAACAAATATTATGTTGAAAAATTGGCTCGCTGAAAGAAATAGTTTGTATTAGAGTCTAATACAAACTATAGGTAGATACTATCACTGTTGTGTATATGTTTTTATATTTTTAAAACAAATTGTTATTTTTTATTGTTATCACTGTTGTCATTAAGTAAAATAAGTTTTTATCTTTTTTTGATATTTTTTATGTGAAAAGTTGCCATCGACAAACTACTGAAAAGTAGTTTATTGGAACTTATCTGTTTTTTTTTCTGTATTTTATTTTATTATTTACTGTAATATATATTTTTGTCTTGCTTTCTTTAAATAAAAAAATTGTTCCAAATGCAAGCTTCGGTAGTTTTCACACATCAAAGAAACAACAGACGTTAGTGGTAGTTTTCCAAAAATAATATTATGTTTTTAATCGGAAAATGAAAAATGAGGTTATGATCTAAATAGTCATAGGCAACCGTTGTGAAAAATATTGTACAATATTTTATATATATATATATATATATATATATACATAAATTGACGATCCACCCTAATGCAGAGGGGTTGTAGGATGGGTTGAGATATCCAGTATACACTATCACTATAGCCTTCAACCCCCAGCAATTCCCTCAGTACTTATTGAGGGCCACTCCATATCACAGCGTACATGTCCTCAAAGGCAAGCCACTTCCGGGGGTGGGAAGGGTGTACAGCAGGGGAGAAAACTGAATCGCAAATTAAAGTCCCACTTTTAATTCTGCCAGATGCCGGATGCGGCGAATGAGAGTTAGTGCGGTTATTATTTTGAAGGGGAATTTCGTTCAATTATTTTCATTTACACTTTTAACAACTTCTCCGTGCAAATATCTACGCGATTTAAATGACTAATTTTATTTCTACAATTTAATTCATCGAGACTAAACAAAATAATATTACGTCATCAAAAAATATTGCCACCCGACATACAATTTCAATGCTTCGCTGTTGAACGTATCCCAAAATGCAAAAAATACTGTTTTTGAAAGCAGATGTAAGACACATTTAGATTTTAATATATGTAATAGATTTGATTTGATTAAAATTTTGAGGTATACGACACTAAAGAAAGGGACTTTTTATTTTAAAATGTGGACTTTTGCAGAACAGGAAGTAAACAGTAAGGACGGGTTGTTTCGGAGAATTTGAACAATTCATCAAATTTCAACGTTCATTTTCTAGTTCTGTGAAAGACTTATTCAAGTTTTGTTTTTTATATCATTGTAGGCTAGTTGCTTGAAAAAACTGAATTAAAAACAGAACTTGAAAAAGTCTTTCACAGAACTTGAAAATGAACCTTGAAATTTGATGAATTGTTCAGATTCTCCGAAACAACCCGTTCTAAGCTGTACAATAATTTCTGTTTTAAATTAAGAAATAACAATACTGCCGTGATAAACACAGTGTCTTCCTTTAGACTCTCAAGAGGAAGACACTGTGTTTTTACTTACGACGGCATAATAGTGATCGTTGGTTGCCGAGGATATTTTTTGCATGTAATAATGGTCACTGTCTCCCATCAATATTATACCAAGCTAGAGATACGACATATTTATGTCCCATTGGAATGCTTCATGATTACGTACATACGAACTCTGTCTGGAACCACTCTAAATCATAATCGTTAACCTACGATCAGTGATTTGATAATCGTTAATAATAATCGTAACATCACTGTACCCAACTAAAATCAGGGCGGTGTAGGTACCGCCACAACAGCCCTTAGAGCAGAAGTGCCCCTTGTCGGTACATAATGCTACGTGGTAGGTACCCTTCAGGTTCAGGATCTAGTACTAGGACTGCTATGTATCATATGTGTAATTATTGTAGTATAGGTACTGAACATCTACTGAGTGTTCTCTTACTTCACCGTGATTACTTCTCCGGCTCTAGTATCAAGACCCTTGTAATTAGATCGATAGCAGCTCGGTAATTATGTTAGACCAAACCACTTTAGAGTGAAATTAAACATATTATATTATTATTTTACAAACGCTGTTAAATTACTACGCTAGTTTATTCATTTTAAACATCATAATGATCAAATCAAAGATACAAACTTCAGTTGTGTGTCTGATTGTAACATACATGAACTCGGATTGATTATAAATGTGAAAAAAATACAGACACTTCAATTTTTGAAGCACTTTTACTGCACTTCACTTTTTAGCTACCCCTCGACCACGCCCTTCGAGTAGCAAAGCCGAAAGTCGCTGGTTCAAATCCCGGCGTGCGCAAGTAAATTTTATTCGATTAATTTGTGTTATTTCACAATTCATTAATTTAAAATAATACATAGTATACTTGCGGCACGTTCCAGGGTGGAAGATACTCTCAGTATCGCCCTGGTGTAAGACCACCATTCAGAATTGAAACGTTGCTTGAAATGGTTTTAGCCGTGGTTGGTGACCAGATCTGATAGCTACTTCCTTACATTCCTCTTCCCCATCTCCTTCCCCTACCCACTACCTTCAGCCTCACAACACACCCCAATTAATGATGCCATTTCTATTTTCCGCCAAAACGACACGTTCGTTATTATTCGTGAATATGGCGGCTTTGACGTCACGCCGGGAGACGTTGGTGACAGCCGTCTTACCAGACATGGGCGTTTTCTATGTCATAATGACGTTGAAGCCCGTTGGAACCATTTGGGAATTCGCTTTTAGGTCGTTTTGGAAATCAATAATCGAAATCGATAATAATATTCATAAATGTAAACTTTAAATCTTCCACACATTTTAACGACTTAGATTTGTATTTGTGACGACGTAGTTTGCGAAAATACCCCATTATCCAAACCAGGGGGAAATTGAAATTGGGAAAAATCCCTACAAGTGTGATCTGCAAGAAAGAAAAGGCAACGATACAAACCATCGCGGTAAATAAAGGATATAACATAAATAATACTGAAAAAATTATAAAAAATAATAAATATAAAAATAAAGTTAATTTAATATATTCGGCAAATAATAAAAATATAGAAAAATTTGCATGTCTCGAATTTATCGGTCCAATATCCATAAAAATAGCAAAAGAAATAAAAAATGCGGTCTAAATATAGCTTTCAAAACCAATAATAACATTTTTTTATATTTACTCCACAAAGGAGGCCCTGAAGAAAATAATTTCCCTCGGGGCCTATGTCATCTTTGGGGATGCTGTGTGGAGGGTCTTTTTTTGGAGAGGAAGGAGTGAACATGGGTCTTGAAGAGTCCCATGTTGTAGGAGGGAGGAAACACAGAGGCCGGCAGTTCGTTCCACAGCCGAGCTGTTGAACTTAAGAACGAATCGTAGAAGCGACCCGTTCTCATGTGACAAGTGTCAACTGTGTACAAATGTTGGGCGCGCGTTTGGCGTGTATCCCGACTACGCACCGGTGCCGAAGGGATCAATGACGCTAGTTCCTCAGAGCATCTTCCATTGTAATACCGATAGAACAAGGACAGCATACCTACCTGACGCCTGTGCTCTAAAGATTGCAGTCCGTTTGTTAAGATTGGGGAATCTATCAAACGGACCGCCCGTTTCTGCACAGAGTCAAGGGTTTTTTTCAGGTATTTTGGGGCTCCAGACCAGAGATGGCTGCCAAATTCGACAGTAGGGCGCACTTGCGATTTGTACAGGGTGAGCAGTTGTGTACTATTAAAGTATCTGCGGGCCCTGTACAGTACGCCCAGCTTCTGAGAGGCCAACTTTACTCTGGCTTCGATGGAGCCCCCGTACCTGAGCTGGTCACTTATAGTTACACCAAGCATATCAATGGAAGGCCTGTTCGGAAGATTGCTTCCGTTGAAGGAGACTAGATTATCATTTGGATCCCTTTTAGACGTAATCAGACAGGATTGGGTCTTTCAAACATTAAATTCGACGAGATTATTTTTACCCCAGGAAGAAATACTCTCGAGATAACCGTCCATTCTCTGCTTCAAAGCCCTCCGAGCCGTTGGAGTTTGTGTGCCCTTTGGGGGCTTGGTACTGTCATCCGCGTAACAATGAATCGGTGCACATGTCAAAAGGTCATTGATGTGCAACAAAAACAAAGTCGGAGACAGAACCGATCCCTGTGGGACGCCAGCATTTATGGAGTGCGAGGAAGAGGTGAAACCGTCAGCAACCGCCTGAATCGACCTATCCCTTAAAAAGTCAGCAATCCACGTACACAGGGATGCGGGAAGTCCGTAAGAATGCAATTTGTTGACAAGTCCTCGGTGCCAGACCCGGTCAAAGGCCTTGGATATGTCTAGTGCGACCGTTTGGGTCTCACCGTGACGTTCCAGGCACCGCCCCCAAACATGCGTCACATACGCGAGAAGATCACCGCACGAGCGGTTCCGCCGGAATCCGTATTGACGGTCGTTGATAATTTTGTTCTTCTCGAGGTATGTGAGCAGTTTGTCGTTGATCACACGTTCCATCACTTTGGACAGAACTGATGTGATCGCTATGGGGCGGTAGTTGGCCGGGTTGGAGCGGTCACCTTTCTTGGGAATAGGGTGAATTACCGCTTTTTTCCAACCAGAGGGCACAGTGCCACACTTCAGGGACATTTTGAAGAGCTTTGTCAAAACTGGAACTATTTCCGCAGCACACCTCTGCAATACCAGGGCAGGTATTCCATCAGGTCCACTAGCTTTGTTAACATCGAGCCCCCGTATGACGTGGAGTACATCCCGATGCCGGATCCTCAGCTTTTTCATATAGAAGCCGCAGTGAGGAACCGACGGCGGAACAGCACCCCCGTCGTCGAGGGTCGAGTTTTCCGCAAACATTTTCCCTAAT
The DNA here is from genome assembly GCF_061612785.1 of Hesperophylax consimilis. Lineage (NCBI taxonomy): Eukaryota > Metazoa > Arthropoda > Insecta > Trichoptera > Limnephilidae > Hesperophylax > Hesperophylax consimilis. The sequence continues at coordinate 14,848,674 of NC_142850.1, read as the reverse complement.
AAGTTAGCCTTTTCGGTGGCGGTGTTTGCTAGTGAGCCGTCAGGTCTGGTAAGAGGTGGCAAACTGGGTTTGCAAAAATTTCGACCTATTGAGCCCGCAAGCGACCAAACATAGGAACAAACCTCAAAAACTCTAAAAATAGAAATCCTAAACTTAATAATAGTGGCATTTATGAATTAAAATGTGACCACGCCGACTGCAACGCTACTTATATCGGACAGACGGGAAGGACTTTCTCAAGATAAGATGTTATAATAATAAAAGCACCCATTCAAAATTCGCAGAACATCTCTTAGTAAATAATCACGTCCCGCTTGACAACGATGAACTTAAACCTTTGCACATAGAAAGAAAGGGCCTTAGATTAAATTTAGTTGAACAATAAGAAATCAGTAAAAGAACCAATGACCCTAATATAACATTAATTAATAAAGTAAGGAAAATTATTTATTCCCCACTTCTAAGTATGTTCACAAAACCTAAACAATATAACACCTTTATATAAATTAATAACTGCTACATCATTATTGAACCATTAAGAAAACATTAATGTGGGGAAAACAGACTTCAAAATACCCCCACAGAATTTGAAATCTATTGTCACAATTATTTTTATCAGTAAATTGGTTTAACCGGTAACAAATCATTTTAAATTTGGGAGGGGGTAAAATAGAATCATATTAATAAGTCGTCTGAACGTGGCTAAACCACAGTTTGAAATTGGCCTTGAAAGCCGAAACAGCTGTAACAATAACAAAAACCAAAAATACTTGCAGAACTTAATAATTATATTAATTAAATTTGATTTTAATTAAATTTTTTAATAATTAAATGGAGTTCTACGAATACAAAAAAACACAAAAACAATAAATAAAGTGATCTACACCGGTTAGAAAGAAAACGAATGTCGTCAATTTAAATAAGATCTATCGACTGCCAGGTATTTTCAGAGGAAGACTGCCACCTTCCTCTTTGCCTCACCTGGGGTTGACATAGTCTCACTGGCTCCAGACGGTGATGAGCAGTCGGAAGTCTTGTGTGGTACTCGCAAAAAAGCGGTACATATTAAAGCATTTCTACGTTTAATTAAATTTGCTTTCGTCAAGGGTATAAAATACTCAGCTTATCTTTCATTTTTGAAAACTGTACATTATTAGATATCTCTTATTTTGTAGAGGCCTCCATTGATCTTAAATGTACAACGTACACCGTAATGAAAAAAAGTTTTTCTCTACATTTAAAATTTACCGAATTAAAGAAGAACACAAGAAAACCCATTAATCTGTCAGCAGTTGAAAATCACCCCCGGCTGCCAGTCTAAAGGCTGTGTCTGCTAACAAAGAACAGGGGAAGGAAAACACCAAAGTCACCCCTTTTAACTTGTCCAGGACATCTGAAACTGAAAATTCGAGCACAAGAATAAAGCCAACATTTTTTAAATTTATTGTATTCCTCGAAAACTTTGATAGGGGTAGAAAAATAAACCAAGGTGTTCTCGTAAAAAAATAATTTGTCGGTACGGCAAAAACATACTGCTTTTAGTAAACTGTGAAAGTAAGCCCGTCTTCCTATTGGGTATATTCCTTACCGGTCCGTGAGACAGCGGGCATAGGAAAATTATATATTATATTAATAAACCGAGTAAGCACGAATCTCAAGAAGAAGAAGCAAAAAATCTATTATTATAGCTCACTAACAAACCAAAATATCTCCAACAGTGAGCTCTAGCATTATGAAATTTGCTTAGAATTTCCGTAGGAATATTTTTAGGTCTGCGTAACTATTTCAGACTCATTCGTCATTGTCATTTCCATCATAATCTATAATCTATGTGGGCGTATAATTAATTTATTTAAAAGATAAATTTATTTAAGTCTCGTGCAAACTGGAGACATTAGTTCTCCTTCAAATCGTTAAAGATCACAATTCTTGGGATTATTTCTTCAGTGGTAAAAAAGATTCTAAAAAAAAGTGTTGAACTTTAACAAAAACTACTAGCGAATTTCTAAGACGTTAATTTAAAATAAGCCAAGTGTACACTGCACAGAACGCTGCCTCAAAATAAAAGAGGTTATTAGAATTTATAAGACGTTAATTTAAAATAAGCCAAGTGTACACTGCACAGAACGCTGCCTCAAAATAAAAGCGGTTATTTGAATTAAACGGTTAGTGGTTTACAAGGATTAAATGTTAACGTTGTACTTTAGGACCTCAATATCGAATGGTCCCCCAAACACCCTATTAAATATTTAAAGGGGACCCTTTATGACCCACTGCAAACTAACTATTACAAAATCAGATAATTTTACTCATAAATGCTGATATAAGGAGGATCGGAGTAAAGATACGAGCGAAAATTTTCATTCAGAATAAAATTACTTTTAAATGTTTAATTGTTAACTATATATTAGGTAAGTCCCTCACATGATGGATTTTCTAAGTAAATGGTTTTTTTTTACCATGAATATTAATGAATTATTTTAAACATCATACAAAATAAAAATTGAGTAGCGGTAAATAAAATCTTATAAATAAGTCGTCTCGATGTGGAATAACCGCAGTTTAATAATGGCCTTGAACGCCGAAACAGCTGTCACAATAATAAAAACTAAAATACTTGCTAAACTTTGTAAAAACCTTATCACATTTGTATACTTTAAAAAAATTAACGAGTGTTCTACGAAACAAACGTAAACAATAAATAACGGAATGTAGGTAATTCGACTTACAAAGTTCTAATTTTAAAAATGGTCAGGAAAAGCAAATACATATAATTTTAATAATACTACCAACTCCAGAAAAAAATATTTGCAGAATCTACAACGCTGGCCGCTAGAGGCGCTGTATAGCATATTGACGTTGACATTCATTCAATGGCGGTAAATTGAATTTATTTAGGACTTAATGGCGGTGTTTTGCGCTTTCTAATTTGTATTTTGACCAATTTTTTTAAATGTCCCACAAAGTAGGTTCTGTTTGTATAGTTTACAGATGTAATAATTACAAACAACAAAAACAAACTAAGTCATTGTTCAGTTCGTAAAAAAATGATACAAATAAAATGATACTGATTACATAAAATCGAAAACTTAAGAATTTAAAGAAAATTTCTCATAATAACTATAAAATTATTTCTTCAAATTTAATTATTTCATTAGTAAAATTATTTTATCACCCTTCTAAAACATCAAAAATAGGGTTAATGGACGTTTATAATTTTTGGGGTAAGAGTAATTTTTTTTATTTCTTCAATTTACTGCCATTAAATAAAGAATATGTTTCACATAAATCCATTAAAATGTATGAAAGAAAACCAAGGCGCAAAACTCACACCGCTAGGAGGCGCTAGCGTAGCGTGCTGACATCAAAATTATAGGGTATTTGGCAAAATCAATCATTTGTTAGCACAAAGTTAATTTATTATTATAGCTAGGTATCTACTTAATCACATGTTTGGCTTAATTTTATTCATACCTTCTGATATCGCCATAGAGAATTGATGATACCAATAAAAAACTCATCGCAAGTATTAATCGTTTCATTTCATCAACCTATACACGTATTTTTTGTATACAGTGTACCGATATATAAAAAAATATCATTGATTTTCATTATGTTATGTATATTTTTACCTGTTATCGAAATTTTATTCCAGCATTGGCTGTAGCGTGAATTTTGCGAAATTCGAGATAGAATTTCAGTAAATGTAAAATCAGTAAGCCAACACAAAGCAATCGCGTAAAAAACAGCTCCGGGGAATTATGAACGGAATGAAAGGATTTTGGAATGCGAGTTTGAATTCGAAAAAATATTTCAAAACACAAACTTCTAACAACTGCGATTACATAATTCAAAAGAGGTACGAAATGGACATATGTAGGGTTTCCGAAAACTCGTGTTCAAAGTGGAATAGAGGACGATAACAGCGTTTTCCGAACTCAAAAACATGTTTTAATTTTATTTTAGATGAGTGCCACGTGCGATAAAGTAGATATTGGGTAGGTGCTTACATCCTGGAAGGTGCTAGGTTGAACAAGAATGGCTTCGAATTATCTGTGGTTAGCCATGTACTAATATCCTACATAACATGGTACATATTATATATTACATAGGATATATCAGATCAGCACGTACCTACCTGTTTTACTTGGAGTAAAAAGGTGTGCGTTGTTTTGCTTTTTTCATTAAAAACAAATGAGTTTTTTGTGCAACACACTCCGTCTCGTTCCAGCAGCACCGAACAGACGAGATGGAGCGTTCATCACGTGATCTGTTGCGACGTGTGGCAGTGTGATGACGTGATCAGTAATGACGTGTGATAGATTTTTTTATTTTGTACGCCGGTGGAAGATAATATACGGGCCGTATTAACGCTTTGTACGCGGGTGGAATATTTACTTTAATACACGCGAAGCGTTTCATTTCGGGCTTTCTTAGTTAAATATGATTAATATTGATTTTGATTGTGACCAAGAGGGAAGATTATACAAGATTATTTATATTTTTTTGTCATTTGATGTCAATTTCAGAAAATTGATATAATTTTTGTCACGACATTTATTTGATCTTTCTAATTAATATATATTTCTATGCAGAACTTCAATGGATTTAACGTCCTTATATTGTATGAGAACTCTCTATATTTCAATAGTTAGAAGTCAAGTGGAATATTATTCACCTATTTGGTCCGCTTTGTATAAACTTCATTCTTACAATATAGAACGTGTTCAGCACACATTTCTTAGGTACATAAATTTGAAGCTCAAAATTCCAATTGAAAATATTAATTATGTCAGTTTGATGAATCAATTGCATTTAATCAGTACCAGTCATTGTACTGATTAAATGCTGATACTGATTAAATGGTAATTTTAGTGATTTGTCTTGTATGTAGTAATATTTTAGCTTGTATTCTATTTTATGTTAATTTTACACGTTTTACTTATATTGTTTCTTATTTCAAGTTTTTGGACTTTGTGTATAATTTTCGATAGCTCAATAGGTATATTCTGTTCTTAAAATCCATGCAAAAGCTCAGCTGGGCCAAATAAAATAAAATTTATTCTCTTTTAATTAAATGTGATGTAATGTCTTATCAGGTCGATATTAGTTCCTAGCTAGGCAGATTAACTGTTCTAGGGAACTAAATGCTCGTGAAAATGCCAAAAGAATTACGCTGTAAAAAGATATTGTATTTATTAAAACTATCATAAATTCTAAGGGTTTCTTACTTTGAAATGAACGAATATTCATACCTTACGCTAGCCCTTCGCTAAACCTAGGGTTGAATAAAAGAAATGAAAGCCCCCCGACTTCCGTCTCCAAATGAGGTTTGGATTCACCCCACTGGCACTGCCACCCGCGCCACATCCAGTTCCGGTCACATCGCGTAAGTCCGGGCGAAACTAGAGATAGCAGTAATCACTGAATAGATAATTCCTAGAAGCGTGACTCATGTCTGTGACAGACCACGCTATAAACGAATCTCGTGGCTTGGACTATTTCACCATATCGCTCGCCATACATTCCCATTGGTAGAGTATGGCAAGCGATAGGCCTAACCATGAGCAAAGATTCGTATCATACGCGTTGTAGCGTAACGTGTCTCGATCTTTAAACCAAAATTGTATATATCGACAGGGGAGTAAAATGAGTATTGCTAATTTATTAAGAATCTTTTCAAATTAATGGTAATCCGATTAAAAACGGGATTGCAAGCACTGAAATAGTAAATTAAGGCGACATAATAATGGGAGTTTGCTCGACGCTCACATTTTAATTATTTCTGATGAACTTATTACTCAAATCTCAAATGATTCTAGAGGTATCCCTACGGATGTAAGTTATTTATATTTAAAAGTTTTTCACAAAGCACTCTTTTCAGGGTGAAATTCCTAAAACCAAAAAAAAATAAAAACAGGACCTTACAATTAAAATATTTTATGAAAAACGTTTTGAAAATTTTATGAAATCATAAAATTAGCGGTGAGCACAAGATTTTATTTTTCTAGATGATGAATCAGTCTAGATCCCGAAGGATCCCTCTAGAAACATTTGAGATTTTAATAATACTTCAACAGAATTAATTAAAATAAACCCCACGGAAAGATCAATTTTCTAAGCCTGCCAGGGCAAAGTCAACCATTACGCGGGCCGCGCACCGTATATTGTTTTAAGACCACTTCATCACTTCTGTGATTATGTACAAGATTCCCCCTTTATTTTAGAGATTTGATAGGGCAAACTCAACAGCCGGTCTGTCCAATACACCAGGGCCGCGCGTCGCATGTTTTTGTGCACGGATGTTTCACTTACGTCGTTAATTAGATTCGGGCTTTATTTTCGGGTATTGTCTCGTCTTAATAGGTTTCCTGAAAAACTTTTAATAAAATACGAATACGTTATCAATATTTTCGCATTTCGTCATTATATACAGGTGGTCCAAAAAAATTTTACCACTCATGGTACTAAATAATAAAAATTACTTTTTAATTATATTATTAATTTGACATTCTCATACTATACAAATATTACCATTTGTTATTTTGGCAACTGTCACTATACCTAGCTCCCTCATTCAAAATTTAGGCGTATTAGATCTGTCAATGAATTTATACATAACAATGCAAATATCAGTCATTATAAGTACACCTAGGATTACGAAAGATTTTTTAAAAATATTTATATGAAGGGATCAGTAGGATTTATAGGTCCAATTAGAAGTTCTACCGAGCCGAACCCTCGGATATGAAAATATCTGGAGTCGGTGAATTATTTTCCCATTTGATCACTGGTGATTTGACGTGTTGTTCTTGTATTGTTTTGTATTTATTATGCTTATATAATGCACTTGCATAATGTGGATTGACTAGATGATCATTTGTGGAAAATTTTGTAGAAGGGTTTAGTTTTTCCTGTGGGGAAGATTTAACCCGGACATAAAGTCGGAAAATTAAAAAAAAAGGTAATTTATATTATTTTATTGTATTATCATGGTACTACAATATTATTTAAATAATTACGATAATAGTAATTGTTTGGACTTGTGTATTTAGTGTGCGTTATTATATTATTAAAATAAAAGTCAATCCCATGTAAGTGGTAATATCTTTTTGGACAACCCTACATTATAAAGGCAAATGCAGGTGCATGAAAAAGTATTCTGATACATTAGGAATTTACGAAAAGTTTATCAGGAAAAGGCCTGCTTGCTTTTAATCGGATTACCAATAATTTGAAGAGATTCTTAATAAATATACAGTAATATAAATTTATCGTAATAAAGAGTTTTTGACATATATTTTTATAAAATAGGCACCTATGGATTTCAAATAAAACTGTAGCCAATCACATAAACATTCGACTCCTAGAAACCAGATAGACCAATAACATACGTAATCCGTTCAAGAAATTTGATCGATTTCTCCGGAATTTCAGGTAAAATTGAGCACACGAAAACGCCCACAACACATTTCTATCGGTTTATCTCTTCGGTGGCAGTAATATGGGCAGTAATGGCCCTGAAAAACGTTCCCCAAACGGTGCCAGAAAATTCTACCCGGCCAACGGCTAAAGCGGTCGTAAAACCAGACCAAACTAAATCGGAATAGAACAGGCCGGTAGACTGGAATACGCCTTACCGTGCATAACGCTAAAACAAACTAAATGTGTTATTATAACCGATATAAATCTAAGAACTAACACAGACTCGTGAAAAAGGGTTATTGTATTTATTGAACTCTATTTTAATTTTTCTAATTTCAATTTTTTTCTTCTGTGACACAATTTTCTTTTAATTGTATAATGTTTTCTTTCCTGAAATTAGTTTTATTAAACTCATTAATAATAATGTATTATAAATATATTTATTACCTTTTAAAAAATTGAAAAATAAAATATTAGTAATTCCAGTAAGTTAGTAAATAACTCTATCATTAAACTGGAAAAGCGAGAAAGCCTTTGAAAAATCACGAAATCTGACTTTACTTGTAAAGATTAAACCCTAAGAAGTTTAAACAATACACATTTCAAAAATATAATTAAAATAATTTTCTAAAAAAGTACCTACATTGTATTTTATGTAAGTATCCGATTGTCCTGAATTCTTGACAATCAATTGCAATTTTGAATCCAAAGCAAATCCGAGTTCAATAAACCATAGTTACAAAAGACGGACAGACAACCGAAATTAGTACGTTTGATAAAAAGAGTAAGTGAGGATCGTAGTGGAGTTAGACTTCACCAAATTTCAAAGTTGACTTTCAAGTTCTGTCAAGTTTTTATTAAATTCACTATTTCAGTTTTGTGAAACAACTGGCCAATAACTATATGTATAATAACAGAACTTGAATAGACCCTTCACAGAACATGAAAATCAACTTCAATCAACAAAAATTTGATGAATTTTTCAAATTCTTGGAAACAACTCATCCTTAATGTTAAATGTAACAAAAAAATCTGATCACGGAAGATAACTCTTACTTTTAAATTCTCAGCTGAATAATAAACAATTTTTCGTGTGGTCCACCACACAGAATCGAAACGTTGCTTGAAATGGGTTTAGCTGGATTTGGTGACCTGATCTGATCAAATTTTCTATCTCCTTCGCCTCCCCACTCTCTTCAGCCTCACAACATATTATCCCAAATGGGAATGCCACAATACAACTGGCTCCAGACAATCGGGAGCAGTTGGAACTCTTATGCTATATTAATTTTTTTTTAATTTCTTTCCGCGATATTTTTGGAGATATTTCAGAATAAAAATTCGCCTAGTAATATTTTTATGGTGAAGAATTTTTTTTCGCAACAGAAATCGTCCAATATTATATTTTTATGGGGTTTGGAATCTGAAGTACGTACTTAATTATGAAATTTGATATGTAAAATAGCAATTTGGATGCAGATGCCATAAAGTTTTAGGTAGAAAATTAGTTTTACGAGGCACTTTAAATTTAAATTAAATGACAGGTTCATTGGAGGCGTACCTTCAAGGCTCCGTTACACGTGTCACGCTACGTGAGATTTAAAATTATTGCAAATACATACAGGCAATTCGAGTGACGGGAATGAAATTACCTAAATTACAAGTAATTTCTTAATAAATCTGTACAACTATCTCTTATGGTTTATTGTTTTTTTTTTTAAACATTTATCCCACATAGGAGGCTCTGAGGAAAATAATTTCCCTCAGGGTCATCTTTTAGGATGCTGAGGGTATTTTTTGAGGAAAGGAAGGAGACGAAGTTCTGGGAAGTTAAAGATATGAGGATTGGACGGGAATCTAGGGATCAGTGGGTACAGGATTAACGGACATATGAACATATCCCTCAAACTGTTGAGAGACCAATTGGAGAGGTAAAAGGGGCTGCCCAAACCAGCCTGCCCCGATCTGGCACACCACGCATCCTGAACACACTTCACCCGATGAACCCGGGCATACCTGCTAAACCACCAAACGTAGCGACCACTTGAGGTGATCTATGGCAGAGTTTTTGGTTATACAAAAAATGGTTACCGGGGCGGCGGTTCCAAACCCGCCTCCCTAATTGATTCCCTGGTGACTCGTAACATTTGCAACTTTCATCGAAAATTTCTAAAGCAAACAAAAATTATTAGTGGCGAACTGTATTTTCTCTTATTTAATAAATCAATACCAAAATCCTTCCTCCAAAATCATAAGATCGGTAAGTAAGTACTTAAATACCTAACTACTTCATTATACATTTTTACTTCATATAAGGATATATACAATTTGTCCAAAAAAATGTCACTATCGCAATGGGAATTATTTTTTCAAATTTTCATCAGGCAGGTAGGTGGTACCATAATATGATTACTCCGATTTGTCAGCTCGTAGCAAGAACCACGATCATGCGAACTCTGGCGGTATAAAAAGGTAACATAAAACTTGAACCAGAAAGTAACAAACAAATTAACAGACATATGAAGTACCGAAAGGTTAAGTTAAAATCGGGCTTCGCTACGCATAGTCAACAAATAATTGTAAGTTTTTAATATAACATTTCATTAAAATTTTAGGCGACGATAAAGTTTTACACAAGATTACATCTACACATTGACATATTATAATAACAAAATTTTGTTTTCAACGAAAGTAGGTTGTAAAAGGCCAAAATTTATACCTATTATTGTAAATTAATAAAATTGAAAGAATACAAAAAAATCTACCTTTCATAAATTTTAAATTATCCTTTCCAATTAAATACTGTAAACATTCATACATTAAAAGACAGGCGCAAAATAAATTATTTAATTTTTGTTTTTAATGAGTTTTATTATTCCAATGTACATTTGTTACGTATAAATTTTATTAATTAGCGACCGGTTTCGACACGTCCGTGTCATTAACTGGCTATTTTAAAACTAATTTTTTAAGTGCAGAAATATGGGGTTTTATTTAGTTTGGTTCTTTGTTGGGAGGGGATTTGAGGGAGGGGGAGGGGGTTGAGAGGGAAACGGAGGGAGGAGTCAACATAACGGAGAACATTGACAATAGAGGTGATTTGCTAAATAGCTAGTCAATGACACGGACGTGTCGAAACCGGTCGCTAATTAATAAAATTTATACGTAACAAATGTACATTGGAATAATAAAACTCATTAAAAACAAAAATGTTTAGAAATTGTTACATAGTGAATGCCAAAGAAATACAATAAATTATTTAACTTTCTTATTAAAAATACTTTATTAAACTGTTCCGAACTCCTGCAACTTATAAACTTAAACGTACCCATTAGAACAACAAGACAAAATACTCTATTCACTGCAGTATGCAGAAGTGCAACTACATTGCCAATTCTCTGATGGGAAATCAATACTTAGGTGAAATTGACTTATTTGTTATTGAATTGGTCAATTTTGTAGATTTTATTAAAAACTTATTCCAACAGTATTCTTGAACCTTTTGTTGTCTCTTTATGAACCTATCTGATCAATGTATCTTTATAAAAATATTGTTTCTTGAATTTTATTTCGTGTATGTATGTATTTTTTGTTTATTGAAATCTTATTTTTATTCTTTCTTCTAAATATAAGTAAAAGTCTTTAATAAAATAAAATAAATATAAAAAATAAAATTATCGTAAACCAGAAAACCTAAATAGCTTTTCTGTACAGTTAGTAATTTGCTCTCTAAAACTCATTGGTACCCTTTTTAAGATTCCAATCATATGGCCTAAAACACAAATTATTGACTAGAAAATTATAAAAATAATAGCTAGCCTGCTCACAACTCCTGACTGACCCAATTTTGTCCATAAAATTTACTTGATTTTCTTAAGGCGGTCTCCCGAGCCCACCAAAACATTTTCCAGTTGACAGCACACAAGTGCAGTGAACCAGTTGCATTTTAAATTCAGAGCTCGGATCAGTCCCGAAAGAACATTTACGAGTTTAATATACCCACTAAAGCGCCAGTTTTTCTACAGAAGCCGCTGACAGACAATTTATGCACATAATTATTTTACCCTCTGAAGAAAAGAGCTGTGCCCATTGAATGAGCAAATAGAATAAATCATGAAACTCAAATTTAAAAAATTGAATCGATATTTTAAAAATTCAACTGGGGCAATTAATTTTTAGTAACTCATTTTAAAAATATACCAATTTGAAGAATATGGTCTTATAAAAAATGGATGAAAACAAATATAATTACGCCAGAATCACAGACATAGGAATTAATAGACAAGATAATGGCGAGGGGTAAAATCAACTGTTGAAGAACGAAGGGGGTTAAGCTGACTGTGATTCGTCAATAAATCAATCTGACAGTAAATAGGCATCTCGCATTATAATATCACCATTTAGTTCTTAAAAGTAAAATCGGCTTTTGAATGAATAGACATTTTTACATGGGAGCGCAAATTACTCGCCACGTTATGAACTAATTTGCGAAGTCCAAATTCGGCAAAGTAAATTTCTTCTGTTTGCAGAGTCGTAGTTAGTTTCAGAGTATTTAGTTAAGACACTTTTATAAATGTTTCATAATTTACTTACCCCAGTAAACAACGATGAGCACACTTGAGAATCGCTACATTGTGATGTGATAGTATATGTTTCTAAAACTGATCCATATAATACGGTGTGAATAAGCTTAAAATAAAGTAAAATAATGCTTACTTATGGAATGTAATACGACAATTGGGTTTATTCTCTTTTTCACATCTATTTTTACAAGTTTTCATATCACAAGTCAACATTTTGCCGTGTTATTTCGTAAAATGAACCGATGATGCCTCGACCATAGTTCGCACAAGAATGATGACGTCACGTTTTCAAATTTCACTTGAGGCCATACGCGAGCCCAGCCGGCTCCAATGGAACCGGTATGGGGAGTGGGGATAATACGCTTTTAATCACTTAGGGCAGGTCTACTAATATTCATATGTCTATGGCCAGAATGTAGTTTGATATTAACAGAAAAAACAGAAGATAAAAAATACGGAAAAAAGACGAAGCACCATGTATTTTATGTATACTGTGAATGGTGTGAGGGTGCTGACTTCTAAAAAGAAAATTATAATTCTCTATAATAAAAAAGCGTCCAAACATTGAAAAAAGAATAAAAATGTACGTAAAGTATAATTAACATAAAATCTTCAGTTTTTTTTATTCGTTCACTATTATGTAAATGACAAGATGAAATGCTGTCAATAACGACGCAAAAGAAATTAGAATTTTACTGGCGTAATAAATTTTACCAACCCTCACAGAATATTTTATAGAAAATTCAATAAAATTTCTAATTTAAAATTCTTATATTATTTGTACGCCCTCCGAACTCTAGAGTGCTTTCAAAGCTTGTACTCATATTTCAAATTCCTGCAAAATATAATAAACAATAAATATTGAAAAATTGTCAAATTAAATATTCAAAATTAATATTATCATTATAATATTAATTCGTACCCAGACGAGTGGATCAAACGTTATGTTGCTTTTATAGGCCACCATTAAAATTAGGTAAAGTTCTTCTACGCGGAGAAAAATGAGTACTACTAATTTATTAAGAATCTCTACAAATTATTCGTAATCCAGTTAACAACAAAAAAGGCCGTAATCCAATGAATTAGTAGGTTTCCTGAAACTTTTACTTTTGTGTCGGAACACGTGTTCATAAAATCCTAATAAGGCAAATGCAGATGCATGAATACCTGTTCCGATGTATCAGGAATTTACTAAAAGTTTATGAGGAATTTATTAAAAGTTTATCAGGAAACGGCCTGCAATCCCTTTTTAACAGGTTTACAAATAATTTGAAGAGATTCTTAATAAATTAGCAATACTCATTTTTCTCCGTGTACACCGTGTCGATTTTTATTCCAAAAGATATAAATTACGAGACATGTATAGAAACATAATAAAAATATATTGCGCAGCATCTCAAGAGCAAAGACAGCGAATACAAATACAAAGTTGGTCCATGGTGATATTAATATACAACCTACGAGAATTATTATTACACGTCCTTTATTATCTTAAAGTTCAAACAGTCCCGAAGCGTTCCCAGGTGATACCAAATGCTCCTGCCTCCACGGTAAGGTCCCAGCTAACGAGTCACCCCTAAAATTCCCACCCCCTCCCACCTCTATACGATCCTACCCTTATTACTCTACTTTTAATCATTTCCACACTCCAGACTTTTGTAAATTGTCTGTGTATCAATACAATAAATGGTACATTATTAATAAGAAGTATTTATATTTATGAAATATACCAACATGCAAGTATTACTCGTAGTTGCTACTTGGCTTCGACTGAGGTTTAACAATATGGTATATCGAGATATACCATATCATGTTTGAAGTGGATCTTGATGAAACTTCCTTGACCAGTTAGTATGTGTGAGGTTTCAAAAGGAGACAAGAAGGTGTTTCTCTGTTTTCTTGTAAAACTACCCAAATATATAGACAAATAGACACGCTGTTTTCACTTGTTATTTCGTCAGGATTAGGAGATCTACGATCTGAGATCTAGGCCGACTAGAATACCACCAAATTACGAAGTTAGTGCTGTATCTAATTAAATTACTGTTTGAAATAATGTAATCACTATTTTTATTTAATATGCCTGCGGTAAAACGACACACAAGTCAGAAATAACAAAGGATATCAACAACAATCTCCGCCATTTGCAAAACTGTCGTTGCTCGATGGCACTGACTTGATCACGTGACACTTCAAAAGCCAATGCCTATACTATAGTCGGCCTTGCCCACATCACCTTCTTTACCCGAGCTCAACAAACAAGAAATAAGCCGGACCGTAGATGAGATAAAGAACGGCGAATTGAGGTTGGGACAAAACGAGGCAAAGTAAGGTTAGGTGATAAGAAGCAAGACGAGTGCGTTTACTACACTCTCGCAATCCTTCGTTTAGTCTCGCTGAGAGTTCAGATCAGCATAAAAAATCTACGAGTGAAATAACTGGCGAATACTGGAGGACCAACATATATTATTATCGCCATCTTCATTCCATTGTCGCAGCTGCGGCGAGCCGAAAAGCCCAAAGGACGGGCGACAGATTCCGTGATTTGAAGGGCAAAAAAACCGCGTGCCTTACCATGGTACCGCAGCACCACGATACCACGGGGGCGCTTCAGAGGACTGTCTGCGGCTGGTGAGTGTTTCTTGTTAGCTCACTCACCAGTCGTCACCCGCACGTAAAATAATTCCAGGGGGTTTAGGGTTAGTCAACAATGTTTGAACATGAAACCAACAGAGCCTTAAGAGGAAAAGCCAAAAATGTACATTAAAATCGTTTAACAAACGGAGTCTAGAAACGTTCGATTTCAAGCACAAAACTGGTTTTTATTTGTTTTGTAAATAATTTTATAAGACAGCAAGAAAGTTAATCAAGTAAAATTGTCACAGATAATCTTAGCTATTATACTGTATTTTTTTTAAGTTATTTCTTTAACGCGTTCATATAGTTCAATCGAAAAAATATATTTTTTAGTAGTTTACATTTATATTTTTTATTGTGTAATTTATTTTGTTTATTTGTATTCTACTCAAGCGAAACCATAGGAAAACATTCAATTTATCTAAAGCATATTTTTGGTATTTATAATATACACCAATTCGTTATAGAGATTAATCAAAATAGTGATTTAGCATTAAGCTTCGCCTTAATGAATTCCAATGTTTTTTAAATAAAATATCACCTCAAAGGCGATTCACAAAGCTTTAAAATAACTTTTCATCTAGTTTGGTTTTTACTAAAAACTAGTGGACCCGGCAATGCTTCGTTATTGCTAATATCTTTCTCGGTCGTATCCGACTACTTGCACCATTCACTGCTTTATACCAAAATGATACTGTTAAAAAACTACATTACATTGACTTTAATACGATTGCGGATCTCATTCCAGTGTTGCGTTAAGATCGTTAATATTGCGTTGAGTATTCCTCGGGCGTCGTTCTATTCAAACCACTGTCTAAACACTCCTGGCACTAATAAGAACAAAATGTGAAATTTTCAGCGATATCGGTCGACTACTTTTCGAGTTTTTCGAGCACAAACATACGCCAGGGATATTCCACACAGATAAAGCATGGATAAAGCCTATGGCTTATGACAGGCGAATGTGATAACACAATTTGTAAGGTTAATTCACAGTCAGCTTACCGGGTGGCGAACGAAATCTAATAATATAATTATTTCAAAAACAAACAAACACTATTCAATATATATATATATATATTGTTTGTTTCTAAAATAATTATAAATATATTAAAAGGTGCATTTTTGTTCAATTGAGTGGTTTCGGTTTCAGTCTGTATTTGGTGTTAGTATATTATATATTTCTGATCTCCCTGTGTTTTGTATCAAGCTTTTTATTTGAGATTAAATTTTAAAATATTGTTGTACATTTGAATGAGAGTGGGATTTTGTTGTGGAGTTTAGAACAATGGTATAGGAAGTTTTTTTTTGCTCAAATGTTGAATGTTGTAGTTGCTTGTCGGATATGTTTTTGACACTGAAATCTAGTGTTTCTAATATCAAAATTCATCAAATACTTATTCCAACCCTTTTCTTAAACCTAATCACCATATTTAAAAAATTGTATTTCTTAATCCACTATAATTATATTACTATTTCTTTCTCAATTTAAAAATTATTTATTATGTTAAAGTTGTATTTATTACCCATAAAAAACAACTTTAAATAAAAACATATAAAATCGGAGATCAGATCAATGTACCTAACAATATGAATTTAGAATTATTGTCGCTGTATTTTTTACACTTTTTGAATGGATTGCAAAAGCGTATTGACGGAATTTTAATGTCCAGAGCCTGACAACGTTCGACGGATTAAGACGAAATAATCATTTAAATATCATTTCAAAACCTCGGCAATAAAATAAGCCGTAATAATAAAAAGGATCGAGATATTTTGATGTCGGTAAAATTCGATTGGGGTTTATAATAAATCATTGCTACTCCTACGCATGTTGCTGGATTTACTTGTTCATAAATTCAGGCTGTGAATGAGCAAGGAACAGGAACAAAAAGCATCAGACAGCAGGTTCGTCTCAGGCAGAGACAATAAGATGTTCGAAATTCAACGAAAAGGGATATTCAGATATGAAGAATATTCATGTTCGGGACCGGTTCCAACAAAAACAACATGCAGTCAAATTATTATTTTACAAAGACACAAGACGCAAACCGAAAAGGACTACGAGAATTTTTAAGACTGAGACAATAATAAATTAAAATAAGGCGCATTTAACGAACGTGTTGTGAATCATTCTTTATTAATTGCCTTGTATTTATAATGAACTCTTCTTGCATTGAATTTAATTTTTATTTCATCTAATATACAGAGATTGTATGTCCTCAACGCTAGGAGTTAACATGACAATTTGTTGTGTGGGACACCCTTTTCATTTGATTCATTTTATACAGGGTGTTAAGGGACGTACTTGACTTACTTTAACCAGTGATTCTTGACATTATTTCGAGTTAAAATGTAAATAAGATTTTGATCTTCGGTTATTTATTTGTTTTTTGTTTTTGTTCTCTACAAAAACATAGAACATCACTAGGAATTGTATATCCAGAGTTGATGTGAGGGTTGGGTGGTTACCCGGCTGAGTGACCAGTGTCGGCGTGTAGAATTTTTTTTTAATTGTTTTTGAAAATAAAATTGAAAATTTATTTAAAAAAAACCTTTAAAAAAAAAAATTATTGTTATTTTTTACTCCAAATAATGACAGGAATCACTTGTTAAATTAAATTAAGTAAAGAATAAAAAATATCCAATATAAGATCAGTAAAGTTTCAACAGAATAACATTTCTATATTTATCAAGGGTAAATTGATTCAGCAAAATACAGTCAACAAATATGAATATTAGGAAATCAACAAACATGAAGTCGAGGAAACCATGATAAAACACCAACACAACAACTTACACTCCGCTGTTTCAAGTTTAAATTGATTCTAGTCAGTGGAAGACTTTAAAATAAAATATAAAAACAATTAAAAACATAAAAGCAACTTGAAGAATTTCTTTACTTAAAATATAGATACATATTTATCGCAAATCGATTGAGTATCTATATAGTAGAAGTTTGTAAAATAAGCACATTAAAAAAAAAACAATTTTCATTCGTCAATATTCTCAAAAGTGTCATCTCTGTTTCAAACTTTCAGATTGGTTCTTCAAGAAATTCATTCCATTTTCTCGAATTTAATTATTCATAAATTATTCCGTCTCTATTTTGAGTTGCTGTTTTTATCGCGATTGGAACGAGAAGAAGTATTGCGCGCATTTATCTTTGAGATGTACTTCCGTATTTATTTGGCCGGTCTAAAAAGGCGGAATGATAAATAATTTATGAAAACGCGAAGTGAAAGTATCGGGGAATCAAATAAACATGAATAAAACCGATAGAGTTGGTAAACACAATAATATATTAGATATGTACCTACTCCCATCCAATAAATATATGCAGACCACTGGAAGATAGGAAAAAAACTCTAAGAGCCCATGTAAGCGGTGGCAAACCCATTTTTTCAAGAGTTTCAGGGATAAAGTATAATATGATTTAAATTTGTTAAAAGTATTTAGCGTCTTTCCTCTTCTTTATATCATGCCTTTCCCGACTTACTTCAGCCTCACAATGAACCCCAAATTGGGGATATCATATTCACATTGGTTCCGGGCGTTAGGGATTTCTTATATTAAGGCGACGTAAGATAAAGGCGATTTGCTCGTCGCTCACATTTAATTATTTCTGATGAACGTATTCCTAACTTCTCAAATGTTTCTAGAGGGATCCCTACAGATGTAAGTTATTTATATTTAAGATCAATAAAAAACAGGACCTTATCATTAAAATATTTTATGTAAAACGATTAAAACATTTTATATAACGTTTTTGTACTATAAAAGTAGCGGTAAGCACCAGTTTTTATTTTTCTAGACGATGAATTAATAACCTTCCGACGGATTCCACTACAAACATTTAAGATTTTAGCAACAAGTTCATCAGATATAATTAAAATAAACTTTACGGAAAGATCGATTTTCTAGGTCTGCTAGGGCAAAGTCGATCGTAGGTCCGGACATTACGCCGGGAAGCGTGCCGAATATTGTTTTTACACGACTTCGTCGTTACGATTCACACTTTGTTTTAGAAGTTTGATAGGGCAAATTCAACCGCAGTCTGTCCAATACGCCAGAGCCGCGCGTGGAATATTTTTGTGCACGGCTGCTTCACTTACGTCGTTATTATTCTACATTTAGATACTTATTGTAAACGGAGGTACTAAGATAATGTCTCACGTCCGTTCGGTTTTTTTAAATATACCGGTAACTTAGTTCCATTCTCTAACAATGTTTAATTTGTATTAAATGATGATGCATTTAAAAAAGTATTGGTTATAATGTTTATTCCCAATGAGTTAGAAAGACTCTTCCGGCAATGGAGCATAATAAACTCAACATAAAACATATTATAGACAAAAGTTGTATCATAGGGTGCAGCATACAGCGTAAAAATTTTGGTATACAGATACATTTAACAAGAGACTAATAGGAAAAGAGAGAATGATACACTACATAGACAACCAAATTGGTAGACCTGCCCTAAAATGAAATCTGCGAATCATTTCGACGAGTTGGAGGCAAACCATGTTCCCAAATTTTTGGCACCAGGAGGGTTCGAGAATGCTTTGAATAAACAACAACATCACTCGTACATTGACCGCCTAAGAGCGCACATTGAAATAACCAGATCCTGCGCAGAAAAGAAAATTTCACTAAAGTAAGGCAAAGGTTTTCAGCGCAGTCTATTGTGAAAGTTTTCTTTTATCTGAATATCAGTTTATAAACGAACCTCCTGGCGTAGCGATGCAAAAAAGTTTTTTACGCAGCTACCAATTTGGGCGCCATTGTAAAAAGGACTAAAGTGATTAGTGATATAACGTATGTATTATTATTTGCTTATAATTATTTTGTTATTATTGTGTACTTAATTTATTTACTTACTATTATTACTTATTTTGTGTTGTCAATATTATATTGAGTTCACATGATTTTTTTTTTTTTTTGTATTAGGCAATTCACCCTAAAAAGAGTGCTATGTGTACATGATTTTTTGTGTTGTTGTTGTTATTTACTATAATTGTGAGACTGCACAGCACATGTCGATACAGAATTTCCCTAGTGAGATGAGCGGCTTATGATTTTGTTGTAATATACCATTTTTGATTAAATAAATTCGTCAGATTAATCTATTGACAAATCATCGAAGGGGGAAGGTCATGCCGCCTCCTCCTCCCCCTCTTCGCAAATTGGTTTGTTACCCTTTCCCTGATTGACTGGTCTATCAATTGGAATTTCTACGGATAAATACGAAGAAAGATATACAAATGTAACAAAATAAAAATAGTAAATTTTTTTTAATATTTATGTTGAGGGATCAGTAGGATTTATAGGCCCTGTTAGAAGTACTACCGAGCCGAACCCTCTGATATGAAAATATCTGGAGACGGTGAATTTTTTTTTTCCCATTTGATCTCTGGTGAGTTGACGTGTTGTTGTTCTTGTATTGTTTTGTATTTATTTTGCTTATATAATGCACTTACATAATGTTGATTGACTAGATGATCATTTGTGGAAAAGTGAGTGGAAGGGTTGGGAAAAGTTGAAAGGGAAGTTTTTCCTTTGGGGAAGATTTAACCCGGACAACTAAATCGGAAGTTTAAAAAAAAAAAAAATGAAAGAGAGACTGATTTATAAAGCTATTGAGAAAATATCATATACGGCGATGCACTACGTCTTGTAACATTTTGAATCGAGTCGCTAACAATAACACACATTATGTGTTATTCCTGTTTTGATTTATGCAAGAAAAAATATCGCCAAAAAGTTGCTTTAATTTTATTTTGCGGACATCCAGGCACAAATATAGAATTTTTTTACGATCATTTTATTAAGAATTCAATTTGCCAAATTGTACAATAAAACCATAACCGAAAATGGGTTCTTAGGTAGGAGATTTTGAACTTTAAAGCAATTCTTATAGGTCTGATTCATTATTTTATTAAAAAGACAAAAAATTACTCGATTATTTCAAAGAGCAAGATGTGTTAAACTAGCAGTATTTAATTAAAACAACTAAAACATTTCTAAGCGATAAAACCAAAAACACATGATTTTACATTACTAGGTAGTGAATCGCCTTAAGTGATTTTGCCAATATTTTTTAGTTCGCTACGGGAACTTTAACTCCCTATATACCTAATATTAAACTTTAATTCCCTGGGGTATTCTCCAATTATATATGCAAGTTGGGCAGTCAGATGGATTATAGAGATCTATTCGCCACACGCAGTAACACACGAGTAAAAATTCGCAACTCTCGGTCTATAATCAGAACGTTGAAAAGTGAGATCTTATTTTCAAGAAATTCCAACCATTTCCACGTTTCAAGGGTTCGCTATTCCCGACTTACATAGCCATATTCAATTCCAATAAAATAGAATTTTATGTTAGGAGGTCAGAACAAAATACCCTTAGAAGGAATATAATCAACATCAGACTACTTCATCCCGGAATAGTTTTACAGAGTTTTTGTTCAAAAACTGTACATGTTTTATTGATACAAAAATGTATAATGTTGGAAGAGAGAAGATAACTAATTAACATTCACATAATTATGTTTTTCTTTTATTTTTCATAAATATGAGCTAGCAAGTCAATGAACTCGAACTTTGGTTTGGATTCAAAAAAAATATCAATTACAGTAATTGACATAATAAATTTATTCATACTAATGGAACAAAAATATACCACATCTTATGAAAAGGAATAGCCATTCAAATAATACCTGCGTACGAATGACATAGAATTTTGAACGGCACGCTACACAGATTTAGGAAATGAGATAAAAAGAATTTGGCATTCTCAGACTATAAAAATATTATCATTTGTTATTTCGGCTATTGGCATTATACCTATCTCTCATTAAAAATTTAGGCATATTAGATCTATCAAAAAAATTATACATAAAAATGCACAGATCAGTCATTTTAAATACATGTAGGATAGCGAAAGATTTTTTAAATATTTATGTTGAGGGATCAGTAGGATTTATAGGTCCTGTTAGGAGTTATACCGAGCCGAACCCTCTGATATGAAAATATCTGGAGTCGGTGAATTATTTTCCCATTTGATCTCTGGTGAGTTGACGTGTTGTTCTTGTATTGTTTTGTATTTATTTTGCTTATATAGTCCACTTGCATAATGTTGATTGACTATGTGACATTTGTGGAAAAGTGTGTGGAAGGGTTTAGTTTTTCCTATGGGGAAGATTTAACCCAAGAGTATTTTTAAATTCATTGAATTATTTATCTTCAAATATTAAATCATTTATAATATTTGTAGATATGTAGTTCATTGGGCTGTATGAGATAACATTAAAAAAGTTAAATAATTTAAGACATTTTATAAAAATGAATCCAAAATAGATATCCATATTATGCTGTCTCAGTATAGGTAAAGTCACAAGGAGGAAATCCATAATTGGTTTTATTTTACTATATAATAATTATTATTACAAACTGATTAAATGCAAACTGTTGATTTCCCGAAAATGAATAAATAAATAGATATAAAAAGATGGCATTTATTACATTCCTCTTTACTTAGTTCAGTGAAACAACGCGCATTGTCTGAGTGACGATCTTCCTCTGTTAATTCATTTAAGATCATTTATTTATATTACTAGGCCATTAATATACGGCAGATAAATTGTATCTCTAGTTTGAGTTTCAAAAATATATAATATATTTGATTATATTTTTTAATAAACCATATTGTTTCGTTAATGACTAAAAAAATCCTTAACTCGTAATTTAGCAAAAACAATAATAATGCGAAAATCTAATCCAATCAAAATCTATACCTCTTATTACCTCGTCCACCATTTTCTTGAATGTGTAAAAACGGTTTTCCTCTCAAAAATGATAGTTCGAGGTACGTAGCGTAGATGGCTCTGGTTCTAGTAGCTCATAGAGTTTACAGAGTTCTACAAGAGGGTTCTACACGAGATGTTCTACAGGTTTTCCCCTCCATATTCAGAACCTAGAAGGGCTAGCCAGTTAGGTTTCTAGCAACAGATTTAATAGCAGACAGACGTTGGCCTCCTGGCCGTCCCTTCGTTGAGAAGAAGTTGTATATATACATGTATGTATACATACAAGAACCGTTCACAACAGTTTACTATTCGTTGGAACCCAACACTCATTTACTGTACTGTAATCAGTGGTTGATCAGCGATTGGACTGAATATTTTTTAATAGAATTTTAATAGGAGTCTCGATTTAATAGTCTTAGGAAATCATAAAAATAACTATTAACAGCTGATAATAAATAAAATATCAGTGAAATATGACTTCATTATTTTAGTAATGGTCGAAACTTTAAAATTCACGACCAGAAAACAATAGGCGCATAAACCTCGCGATGTTCCGTTGAAATTTCAAAGCGAGTAAATCATTCGCGGTTCTGAAAAGAAAGGTAAATCTGTCCGGGCTCCGTGACAGCCTCCATAATTTTGACTAATGGAACTTGGCCCTAATTTGCAAACCAATGTCATGCAAATATTACTTGACTTGAATGATTTGCTGACAGTTCGAAAAAGATTAACGACTAACATAAATTGCGCAAAGGAAATTAGCCGGATAATGTTTTGGGTAATAAGCGTTTCAGGGAAGTTGAGTATTAAAATCAATTTGTAGATGGTGGTTAGATCAGAAGGCTCCAATCCGTGTTACGAAAATAAAACGATAGATTTGTAATAAACAAACACTTTATATAGTACAAATATATTTCCGATACATATTAGAGGTTAAATAAGTTAAGTAAAAAAAATCTCGTGTTGAAGTTGCTTACAATTTTATTGAGAGATGGTTTGAAAGGGAAAATGTAAACACGAATGTTAGAGGGAGCGCGCTCATATTAAAAAACAATAATAAATAAGCGAAAATATTTAATAAAACACGACGTTTTAAATAGAGCAAAAATCTGTCGACAAATGCTTTAGTTGCATTTAAAGGAATTTTTCATGCTTATAAACATATTAAATAACAGAAAAAAACGTGTTTTAAATAATTTTCGGAGCTTACTTTGCGATTTTTTTCTATCGGGGGAATATCATTTAATTAACGTTTCGGCATAACAAATGTATAGATATTATCTTCAAAAATAAATAATTTTTTGGAACTTAGAAACTTAAAAGAGTTAACGAGAAACTTGTTATAAATTAGGTATGCGGGGGCTTAAACTAATAAATAGGTAAAGGGAGTGGAGGAATAAAGGATAAGGATAGAAGATGCTCTCGATACATTGAATAATCATATTTTGATACGTAATACGCAATACATATTATTGTACGCGTTACTTCGGTTTGACATTTTTGAAATATATTCATTGCTAAGAATGTACAATTATTTTACAAGCAATAATTATTCGCCTGAAACACTCATCCACATTGAAAAATCTCCTGATAAAAGATACATGACGCCAACGGGACTCGAACCCGTGTCCCTTCGATTTCCGGTCGACAGCTCTGACCACGGAGCTATGGCGGCTTATCTCTTATCCGCGAAATAATTCAATATATACTAGTGTTTCATTCAACAATTACTGCCTGTTACATTTTTACTTGTAAAATAATTATTAATAATTATTGCTTGTAAAATAATTTATTTATTTATTTATTGGTAAAGGTAAGAGACAAACAGCTTATACATAAAATATAAATATAAATATATACATGTTAAATACAGTCAAGCCAAAAAAGTCTTAATTGTTACCCTTTGTGCTATGCATAAAAAATCTTGTCTTAAACATTAGTTTACCAAAAAAAATAATAATTAAGAATGTACACATTGTGAAATTTTGTGTTATTCTGAACACATTCTGGGAATTGCGAATTTTTTCACATACATGGGTGCAAGTGAAAAAAAAGTCGTCTTGTTGGGTTCATCTCGACAGAATGCGAAGTTTTATTAAATTACTTATAAACAAGGATATCTATAATATAAAATTAGAAAATTACGAGCTTTAAGGCCTGATACACGTCGGAGATGCTATCAATCTCTATAAATTGCCTGTAAATC
The DNA here is from genome assembly GCF_061612785.1 of Hesperophylax consimilis. Lineage (NCBI taxonomy): Eukaryota > Metazoa > Arthropoda > Insecta > Trichoptera > Limnephilidae > Hesperophylax > Hesperophylax consimilis. The sequence continues at coordinate 14,824,010 of NC_142850.1, read as the reverse complement.
GCTTACTATAAAAAAGAATCCAGGGGTAAATTATTTTTCAAATCAAAAAAGAATTTTAATGCCTAAAATTTTGGTTATCTTCACCAAAGTACGTAATTACTTACTTAGGACGGGTCGTTTGAACAATACATCAAATTTCAAAGTTGATTTTCACGATCTGTGAAGGTTCTATTCAAGTTCTGTTATTTTATCATTATTGACCAGTTGTTTCATAAAAATACGTACAAACTAATTTCGGTTGTATGTTATGCGCGTTATTCCTGCGTGAAAATATTCACGTTCAATGAACTCAGATACGCTTTGAATTTAAGTGTCATTTTCAATGTTGGAACTGATTGCATGAATAAAATCAGACAAGCGATAAACTAGGTACCTAACTATCAAACATACTAATTTCGGTTGTCTGCGTATTGACGTTCAATTAACTCAAATTTGATTTGAATTTATGTTAAAAATTGGAAATGCTTACGTGACAAATAATTCATGGTAACCGGATAAATCATCACAATGATAATTCATCACATCTTTAAAAAGTTATATTAAGTCAAGGAAAGTGATGAAACAAAAACTTTATTAACTGGGTTATGTAGGTTAGGTTAGGTTAAAAAAATATATTTTTCATCGTTTCTAATGACTTTATATCACTTTTTAAAAGTGTGTTGAATTGTCACTGTGTTGAGTTATCATGGAACCATAATTCATAGATGCGATAAAGTAGGTACCTACCTAAGTATAATAATAGTTTAACAGAAAATTTATTATTTATTTTTTCAAAATTGGAATTATAATATCCCTTTGTTTTTACGGTTCTATGCTAGTGTACACGAAAATATAAATTGAAATTGTATATAAAATTGAAATTGTATATAAAATTGAAATTGTATATAAAATTGAAATTGTATATAAAATTGAAATTGTATATAAAATTGAAATTGTATATATAATTGAAATTGTATATAAAATTGAAATTGTATATAAAATTGAAATTGTATATAAAATTGAAATTGTATATTAAAAAAAATTGTATATTTTTGTATTAATTTTAATTAATTCAGTGCAAACTCACTTGTTCATTGGCTCATCTCGCTTCACTCGTTATTGTTTTCAACAGAATCCTTATCTTTCGAATTCAGCATTAACGTGAAAAGGCTTTTAATATACCTCGTATCGATACACAGTTCGGATAACAAAACCTTGCGTTATCTCCCGTCTGCCGAAGATCCGGGGAATTTTCATTTACTTTGCGATACGATCTATGACCAAACTTGAGGCATAGTGAACAACAACTTAGCGACGTGATGAACGGGGAGAAATAAAACCTTTTCACGTCAGGCTGAAACATTGTTCGTAAATTGTTTGTATATTGAAGATATCGAGAGAGAATGTATGACCTATTTAGAAATCGGAGAACAAAATGGCGTTCGAGAGGAAATGGAATTGATACTATGGAATTTAGATAACTTTGTCAGACTCAACTTAACAACAATGGACATAGAAAATATGTGTTGGCAGTTAAACAATTAGGGCAGTACAACAAAAAAAAACTTTAATTTCCTCCTGATGACTAGTCACCCGGATTTTAGACAAGGTTTTTCGAAATCAGATTTAAGCAGTAACTTTCCTCTTATTTTGAGGGTCAAGTGTGCAAAATTTCACCAAAAAGTATCAAAAGTCTGTTCGGAGTAGGAAGGTGGGTGAGGATGGTTTTTATAAATCTCACGTAGACCTTCCTCGTGTTGTGAAGGTTATAATTTTCTGTAATTTTCGTCTAATTTTGAACGTTTTTTTTTCAATTAGTATCGATATTCTGCTTTAAGAACTGGAATAGGGCAGTGGAGCGTATTTCGGCATATTATGAAATTCGTAAAAACGTTTTGAGAGCTCGCTTGTCATAAAAAGCAAAATTTATAGAACATAAAAATATGGAATAAATGGCGAAATCGAGGTGGATTTATTGGCTTTATGCCAGTATGCAGCAATTCATATGTTTCCATATTAATAGTTTGAGGAGTTATATTAATCAAATTATATGTTAAATGTATATATATATATACAACCAATCGCTCGAGTGGTTAGATAGTCACCTTCCTCTTGTTTTGAAGGTCAAGTGTGTAAAATTTCATCAATCTCGGAATAAAACTTTAGATTTGTATAAAAAAAACCCCGCCAAAGCCCAAAAGCCACGCCACCACAGACACTCTTCTTTATACATTTACATATAGAAGATAGATATTGAATATTTATGAAGGCATGCACTAAAGAAAGGACAAAACTAACCAGCTAGTAAAACCATTAAATGCCTTTGATATTGAGATAAATGGAAACACGAGAAACAAGTACAGAAATAGACTCATCAGGCCCGAGGCAGAGATAGGCGCAGTATTACTAACTTGTATTGTTTCTCGAGATCTACCCATTAAGGCGACACAATACCCTGATAACGGGGATTTGCCCCGACGCTCACATTTTAATTATTTCTGATGAGCTTATTACTAAAATCTTAAATGTTTCTAGAGGGATTCGAAGGGATGCAAGTTATTTATATTTAAGATTAATAAAAACAGGACCTTACAATTAAATATATTATGTAAAACGATAAGTACATTTTATTAAATGTAAAATGTTGTAAGATAAGCGGCAAGTACCAGATTTTATTTTTCTAGACGATGAATTAGTAACTTCCCGACGACTCCCTCACAAAAGATTAGAGATTTTATTAATGTATTCATAAGAATTAATTAAAATAAAAACACTCGCGAAAATCCAATTTCTGGCCAGATACACGAAAAACGACCGCCAGTACTTCAAAACTCTCTATTGTGCGTAGTATATTTGTGTGCGGGTTGACAAGGAGTTACTACGTATTGATTCAGACGCCGCGAAAGTTCCGGCCTGTAAGGTTGTGTCACCCGGCCGGTCGCTCCGGTCATTTCTTTTACGTATTTTTTTATTTAATCAAACGATACTTTGAAATCTATTAGTGAAATTTTCTGTTTTTTATAATTTAACTTCTTCCTCAAGTGAGTAAAGGTTTTTTATATAAATAATAAATATAAATATAAATAATAACCAATACAAAAGAATACATTGTTAAATGCGTAAATGTGTAGGCACTTGAGAAAAAAGGTGACACTAAAGTATTGTCGTTATGTTATTATATATCATTTCTAGCCCAAGTAGACTTTTTTACTATTAATCTTTTTTTTCACGCGACGCGGCTGTCTGTCCGGTTGTCACAACCAGCGGCACAGAATGTTATAGAGTGCCCCTTCACTAGAATCGTTTTCCTAGTTTTATTTATTTACGCCCTACTGGGCTTTTACATTAATTTCTAATTATACAGTCATGTTAGTTGTAACAATGGAATATCTAATAAATTATGGTAAAATAAAAGGAGTTTTTTTACTAAGGAGTGGTATTCTCTTATATTTCAATAAAGTGTTTGTGAAGAGTTCGTTTCATTACTAATACTCCAGGGCAATTACCGATTCGCGATCGTAATTATTCCGGTAGTCCCAATTTTTTTATATGTTTTATAAACTGGTTCCCTGATGTAAAATCTGAGTTTCCGACCTTGGCACACCTGTGCTCGCGCCGCCATTTTGAAAAAAACCGGCCGAAATCGCTCCAAAATCTAGTTTTTCCAAAATATCTCATTCCCAATGCAAATTTCGGCTAAATTAGCTAAACAATTAAAGTAGAACATAAAATTACTTACTACTTTTGTGTAAACAATTTTCTTCAATCTCTAATAGGTACCGAGGTAGAAAGTCGTAAAGGTGCGTATATTTTTGAAAAAAACAAGTTTTTTGCGCGACTAGCTTTTGTTTTTTGTAAATATCTCGTTTCCAGTACAATTTTGTGAAAAAATTATTGATACTAATTTTGTAGAAAATAAAATTTCATAAAATAAATAGGTATTTAATTTATGTGTTTTAACTCTAATATGTATCCAAGCTCTTATCCACCAAAACCAGTTAAATTACCCAACAACAAATTTTTGAAATTCGAAAGTTTTTTTCCATAAAACAAAAACTCTACATCGAAAGTTTTTCTCCATACAGACAATTAGACATATGTCACCTATAAAGTACCTAAAGTCATTCGAATATTAAAAAGAGTCATTAATCTTTTAAGTTTAGATTGTTAGATCATTTGTTGTAGATAGAATTGTGCAATTATCTCCCCAAGTTACTGCACTTAATTACGTTGAAATGATTTTCAAATTTAAGGTAAAATTGAACCAATTTATAATAAATCTCTTGGCTAATATATACTTACGTTTCAGTTAAATATGGGAAAACAGAAGACAAAAGGAGTTTTATCCCGAACAAAATTACGGCACCAAGGAAAATGTTTAACGGAATGGAGAAGGTACTACTTAAATACACACATAAAAATAGATCTTTGGGATACGTTTTTTACAGAACATAATTGTACAATGTCAGCTTAAATAATTTTATATATGTAGATATATACATATATACGCAGTCGATAAACTTCTGAGCATATTGAATTTGGAATATAAGAAGTAAATTAATTTTGATTTCCGGTGACATATTTTTATTTTTACCGAAATGCATTTTTTACACCAAATAAGCTCAGGAATTGTTGGTGAAAGTTTGTCGGGCATGTCTTAATACATCTCTAAATAATTAGGGAATAGAGACAGTATAAATAATTAACAATATTTCTCATTTTAGGAAAAATTCCGCAAGACTTCATCCAGATAATATTGCAAATAATAAAGAAAATACGAGTATTGTGTTAAACACTATACCGACACTCAACATGGTAATTTTTTCACAATTTCTGTAAATATAAAGTAAATAATATTAATTTTATATGATTAAATAAGCGCTCTAAAAAAATTAACAAAAACTGACATTATTTTTCAGCACGGACCAGAGATGAATGAACCTGAAAAGTTTTCACTATTTGCTGGCTCTAGTTCTTATGACACTAACGTGCATGCCGTTTCCAGCCCCTTATAGCTAGGTCTGACGCAGGCATGACGATTGTTGTCAACTGATATGTTCTCACAACAATAATTGTTGAAGAAAAATAAAATTAAGGAATGAAATTTAAAACACTTTACCTCTGTTTCAATTTTTGGCCTGGTTTTGGTGGATTAGAGCTTGGATACGTATTAGAATTAAAACACATAAATTATATACCTATTTATTTTATGAAATTTTATTTTCTACAAAATTAGTATCAATAATTTTTACACAAAATTGTACTGGAAACGAGATATTTACAAAAAATCAAAGCTAGTCGCGCAAAAAACTTGTTTTTTTCAAAAATATACGCACCTTTACGACTTTCTACCTCGGTACCTATTAGAGATTGAAGAAAATTGTTTTCACAAAAGTTGTAGGTAATTTTATTTTTTACTTTAATTATCTAGCTAATTTAGCCAAAATTTGCATTGAGAATGAGATATTTTGGAAAAACTAGATTTTGGCGCGATTACAGCCGGTTTTTTTTTAAATGGTGGCGCGAGCACAGGTGCGCCATGGTCGGAAATTCAGATTATACATCATGGGATCAGTTTATAAAACATATAAAAAAATTGGGACTACCGGAATAATTACGATCGCAACCCCCTTTTTGGCGCTATGTGTACTGGCCTATAATACGGAATCCCCAAATATATCGACAACATTCTCACATTTATAACCCAGATAACATGTAGGTACGTTTATAATCAACAAATCAATACAAAAACCGACCAATATCATATAACAACAAAGGCAAAGGCATATGGCAACAAAGAAAAAAAGAACAGGTATCCGCTAGTAAGCAGGGTGAAAAAAATCAAAGGCAGAATAAAGAACACAGAAAAATGTGCAATTAATGCTTGCTTCTAGACTCAGCAATATACCACCTCTATCTATATTACAGCAGGTAATTTATACACTTGTATATACCCGTCTATACGTACTTATACGCTCGTGTGTATAATTCCAAAATTTGATTGAAAAGTGAATTAACATAATGTTTCTAATATTGTTTTTATTTAATCACGAAAATACTTAATATATCAATAATCCGATGCCGAAAGGACCGATTTCACCGGAGAAAAATTCTGATTTAAACATATAATGTTATTATGAACGTATTGAAGTCGTAAAAAATTTTCAAATACATATTTCCCATACATATTGTTTTCAATTATATATCCGTAATAGAAATTTTAAACCGTTAAATATTTATGTTATAAACAGAAAGCCTACCTCAAACATTAACGAATTCTTAATGTATCATGAATCTATTTTAAATAACTGTATAGATGATACCCTTATCTTTGGTGATTTCATCATTGACATTCTTCAAAAAAATAATACATCTCTTAAATACATCAACACGCTAGACTCATACAACTGTTTCATATGTAACACATCCTATCCTACACGAGTAACAGATACCTCTACTTCTCTAATAGACCATATCATCTCAAACAGACAAAATATTTCCTCAACTACTGCAAATATAGATGCCTACCTAAGTGATCATAACATTTTGATATTAGATTACCAAAACAGCTTGAAACATCACACTAATAATAGAATACATTCTTTTTCAAACAACACCAAAACCGATAAAAACATGTTAAAAACATATGTAGAATCCCACAACTTTCCACACGAAACCACCAGTAATGCCAATGAAATCTATAATAATTTTAATGAATACATCAAAACAGCAATAAAATCATCCCAACATAAATCTGAGTTACGCATAGGAGACCAACGGAGGGGTAATACTCCATGGTTTGATACAAAATTAAATGCACTTATCAAACAGCGCAACAATGCGTTTAAAATCTGGAAAAAAAATCAGCAAAGTGATATATTCACAGCACTGAGAAATAAAACAAGAAATCAAGTTACCAACTATAGAAGATATGCTAAATCCAAATACTACACGACTATATTTAAAGAAAACCTGCGTTATCCGCGACAGACATGGAAAATAATAAATGCAATTCTAACAAATAGCTCGACACCCCAGAAAGATGAAATTGAATGTCTTCTCATTAAGAATGAAGAAATAACATGCCCAACACAGATAGCTTCAACTTTTAACAACTTCTTTATATCAGTTGGGGAAAACTTAGCAGCTACAATTGCATCATATCCAGATGATTCTATCACTATAAACACGGATCAAAAAGCAATCCAGTCCTTATACATGGCCAAAACAAATAAAACAGAAGTTCTCAGTATCATCTCTCAACTAAAGTCTAATGCATCTCCAGGTTTAGATGGAATTACACCAGTGTACCTGAACTTTTGCAAAGATATATTAGCTGACCACCTTGTTTTTCTTATTAATCAATCCCTGAATAGTGGAATCTTCCCAGATCAACTAAAGATAGCAAAAATAATTCCGATTTACAAAGATGATTGCAAAAAAAATCCTTCTAATTACCGTCCTATATCCATCCTCTTTGTCGTCTCTAAAGTTTTTGAAAAGGTTATTAAGCTTAGGCTCACTAAATATCTCCTATCAAACAATTTACTCGCATCCCAACAGTATGGATTCAGAAACCAATCTAACACAAAATGTGCTGCCTTCGATTTTGTATACGCCCTCCAAAAGCATATAGACCAGGGTAAGCATGCTGCAGGCTTATTTATAGATTTAAAAAAGGCTTTCGATACGGTTGACCATGGGATACTACTAAAGAAGCTAGAACACCTAGGCATAGTAGGCACTCCCCTGAAGTTACTGTGTAGCTACCTCTCTAACCGACACTGTCAGACCTTTGTTGGAAAGGGGACAAGCAGCATGGGAACGATGAAATGTGGCGTGCCTCAGGGCTCCGTACTTGGACCATTACTATTTTTAATATATATAAATGATATTGCTAAATGGGGACTTAAGGGTACAATACAACTCTATGCAGATGATACAGTGATTCTTTATCACAATAATGATTTAAACGAACTTGAAAAGGAAATGGAAAGTGATGTAGCTTGCCTGGCAAACTGGCTGCGATTAAACAAACTTAGCCTAAACATAAAAAAAACACATTACATACTGTTTGCAAATAAAAAAATGTATGTCTTAATATAAGTCTTGATAATAACCGCCTTGAAAGGGCTGATGTTACAAAATATCTTGGCCTTTTCATTGATTCACAACTCACATGGAATCACCAATTTAAACATGTTCTATCCAAAATTACTCATATAACTGGTGTTTTATATAGACTTCGCGGGTTACTTCCTCCCTCTCTATTAAAATCGATTTACCATGCTATGATTCACTCACATCTAATATATCTCGCCGGAATCTGGGGATTTGCTACAAAAAAAATGATTTCAGAAGTCCAAGTCGTCCAAAATAGAGCCCTGCGAAATATTTTCAGTTTACCTTGGGACACACATGTCAAAGACATCTACAGAAACACCCAAATACTTCATTTTAATACCATTCCCACTTTTGAAATAACGAAAACTATATTAAAAGTAATTCAACACTCGGCACATTCCAACACTACACTCTATTACAATTACGACGTACACCAACACAACACAAGAAATCACAACAAACTACATATACCAAAAATCAAATCAACAAAATATGGACTAAGATCCCTGGAATACATAGCTCACACAAAATATAATCAACTACCCAACGAGATCAAATGTGCAAGTCAATGTAAAAAGACCCAAACTAACATGCTCAAACTTCATCTTATTAATGACTATCTGAAATAATAATGTTGTGTATGTCCCATCATGTGTCCATTTAATACATACAGCTATATGTTTCATGTAATGCGTATCATTCCCGCAATGAGTTTATTAACTCCTGGGAGTACAATGCTTTATATAATATACTATATTCTGTATTGTATACTTTTAATAAAAAAAATTAAAAAAAAAAAAAAAATTGACGTAAATAAAGTAAAAGTTTTGTTTACACAGGACGAGAAGAAACCCGTTATTCTGGAAGGAAGGAGAATAGAAGACATATTTTTTCTTTAACTGTATTAAATAGAATTTCGCAGCACGACTCTTTTTATGATTGTAATTATCTAACTTAGAGATAGTTGAGCGTATACTTCGAGATGACAAGTTCTGGGAAGAAAAAATGCTTATTAAATTAACTAATTTTTAAATGGATTGCATTCTTGTCGAGCTTATCGATCCTGGAGTCACAAGGTCTATGAATGTTCGTGATCCTCCACATATCTTAGATATTGTATGTAAAGAACGTCAATTTGGAAATCGTCGTTTAGATTTCGACGAAATGCTATTTATTGAATAATTATTTTCGTTTTTTATATAAAATTATTTTTACTATTTCTAACTTATATTATAATAAATGATGGCCTTTATACAAAAAAAAGTTGCATCTTATGCTTTTTACATTACATAATTATTTGTTTTATGTAACTTTTTGTAAACGATAATAATAAATATTGAAAATGACTGATATTTTATTTATCTTGTCAATATATTCAGATATAATTATGATCAGATATTATGAAAATGATTCGTGATTGAATACCGTATTGCTTTGACATCTGTCAATGAAGAACACGTCGGTTACGAGTCATAAGTTACTGCCTACCGTCTAGCAGTATGGTTACAGAAATCTGATAAGAATCATAAAATCATGAGCTCCTTCTGCAATAGGTAACGTTTCTATCGAAATTTGCCTAAAACATGCACATTCAACTTAATATTACTATTCACATAGTTTGAAAGACGCCCATTATTAAGCATTTCATGTTCAAACCTTACTCATGGGTACCATCTAGTGGATTTCATCGCTGCTCTGACTTCGAACTGTTCGTTGTGTCGGGTGTTCCCCATTGCAACGTACTTCATTCCCCTGCACCCCGAAATATTATAATATTTAATTCGAGCGGAGCGCGTGTGAAACTAATTTGCTTCGCCCACTTAAATCGCGTTCACGCCCATAACTGATATTTTTTTAGGATCTTATTTCGTCTTAATCAACACCGGGAAAGGGACAATGAAGTGTGCGGTCGATAAAATAGTATTGTGGTTCGGCCTGAAGAGGTCGCACAATCAAGACTCAGATCAAAGGGGCTATAAGATGAAATAAACCTGGCAATTGTGAGAGAAACGTATCTAAAGCTGGACACACACGGCAGAGCCACTTGACTGAATCCGGACACGGTTTAAATTATAGAGGGGGGACACGACCGAGTCGAGCCAGGCCAGTTTGATATGTGTAACCATCGATTTAACATCTAAATAAAATATTATGTGGATCATTGAGTTATATAAATATAGTCTATATTCCTCACTAAATCAGTGTAAAATATTGTTAAGTGACAATGAAGGGGGTATGGCGGCTTTCGTTGTCAGGCCTGAATTCATACTAATAACGAATTTTGGCCCGGGGATGGCACACACACAACAGAGCCGGCGAGTTAAAGGCACGTAAGCGGAGTGTGCTGAACCACCTGAGTTTCGACACTCACAATGATCTTCGGCTCGGCACGGGGCCATTTAATTCGTTGGCTCTGCCGTGTATGTTCGGCTTTAGACAATACACGCACATTTCTAAGTAGCAAATTGGACTTGAAAAGTCAGTCATCTGTTCGTCTAGATTAAACCTAACCAACCTAAAACTAAGATCAGATGTATTAAAATTATATTGTATACTAACACTAACCTCTAAGAACCCATTTTGTCTCAATTCAAAGAGTTATCGAACTAGATCAGCAATGTAATCAACGATAGGAAAGTTGAAGGAACAAAAGCGTAGTGCAGATACTATGCGTTTTCTGAAATAGCTGTTTAGGAGTTCTCTCAAGCTTTCAAAGCTGGGAATAATATTATACAAACTTTTATCCACTTTGTTTGATGAAATAGTGATGTTTATAGAAATTAATATTTATAAACACTACAAACGGTTTCCTTACTGTAATAATATTAAATTTTGTAAATTTTAAGCTTTTAATTATATTCGTAAATATTATCGAGCCAATCATGTAGTAGAGACGAACAAACAAAGGCGTCAGTAACTCAACTCGTTATGGTCAAATTTAATTCTAAATACGCTCTTTTTTGGGGTGTGAAAAATTCCTGGCAAAGGCAAACTACTGATTGATCCGTTGCAACCTCTCCCTCTTTCCCAACAAAGATGCGTTTAACAGAAAGAGAGGTTGCAATGGAGGTCTCAATGGCTGGACCATGGCGGTTGGCCATCGCTTACAAAGTACCCACCCGCAGGGGCGCCGCATCCTTGTGAACGATGTGAGCGATGCACACGGGCGGAAGAAATAAGGGGCGGGTTTTGAGCTTTATGACTGATTCATTCGATATTTTATCATTAATCTCGCATTAATAGGCACTTATCTACAAGCAGCCATACAAAACTGATGATAGTCTTAAAGAATTAGATTGTTTCAACAAAATAAATTAGATGACAACCTTACTGCGTATGTGTGTTAAGTCCACGTATGGGCGACTAATGAAGAGATATAATTCAATCATGTTTAAAGATTTTACCTTCCGAATGCACTGTAAAGATTTTTTTCATATCAACATTAATACTCGTTACATATTAATACACTTTGTCACAAAGATATTCTTTGTTTTTCGTATGGTGGGGGCTCAAAGGGGGTTATGAAGGTTTCTCAGCCAGTTTAGGGTCTCGGGGATCGCCTTGTGGATCTCATCAATGCCACTGGAGAAAGAATGAAGCGAGCGTTTTGACACAGCCTGGGTTCCCATAATCTTCAGCTATCTCACTCGTAATACATGATACCAGGACTACGTATATTTTTACAAAAAATGTATGATGTCTACAAAGACAATTTCAAAACCAGGGTAAAATTTTCTCGCACACAGGCGGCAGCACCCCTCACGGCGGTCCTGCGGTCACTCATCACGCATACTTGACGGCAGTCAGCAAAAAAACGCCAGTCCCAGAGTCTGCAAAAGTGCTCCAGCCCGGGCCGGGAATGTGCGGCTCGTGGCCCTTGAATTTTCAATCACAAACTTGTTTCCCGAGGAGAGTTTTTCGCTCCTATTGTCGGCTCCCGAATTCCTGTCGCCACTCTGTTTAATTGGGTAAGAGGGACGAACAAAGGAACGGAACGTGTCCTCCCGGGGATTTTGAACAAGTTGAAAAATACACGAGGCTCTTTACGCCGGTTTTTATCGCGTCTGTTGCTGAGAGTCGAGTGGGTGCAGTCATTATCCCCCTCCAATACAAGCTACTTACAGCGATTATAGTGGAAGATGCATAGATTATCTTGGACGAACGGGGCAATACTCTTTTTAAAGTGAACAAGAGACGAGAGTACAAATTGGAGAATGAGAAGAAGTATGCTAAAACCATTCAAGAATCTAATATTTCGATCCTGAATTACGCTATATCACCAAACCGATACTGGGAGTATTCTCCACTTCGGAAAATGAATAGGGAATATTAAATTGATATTATTACTGTTATGGCGCGAACAAATTTGCGAGACGAAACGCGAGTCAAGCCTCGAATTATGGAAAGGCAAGAAGCAACAGCAAATGGCGCGGAAAGCCGCTTGCGGTTGCTTCGTATCTTTCCCATAATTCTAAGTTCGGCTCGCGTTTCGGCTGGCAATGTATACGCAGTATTAGAAAGCTCAGTTCGAACACGTGTAATGGATACGCTTCTATAAAGTGTGCACTTTGTGAGAATCGTTTGATATTGATTTATAGGGTGTTTTGCGGTTGCGGTTGATGAAGTACGTAATACGTAGGCAGTATCAGAAACCTTACACTATTCACAAGTTTTGCAAACACACTAAACAGGATATAATTTAATGTATACAAATCATGATACTACCCTCTTCCTGAACACGAGTTATTCTCAATTAGGGAGGTATCAATTTATTAACGTCAAGAAAGGTTACGGTGATGCACAAAGGCATGAAAACCCGTGCTTTTTATAAAAGTTACACATTATGGAAATTGTCATTTAAAAAATAAGACTTTATTTTAGAAAACTGTGGAAGAAATTTCTGGGTAAGATATCTAAGGTGAGTTTGAAGTGATATAAGAAGACTTCACAAATGACTTTGTTGCGTCTTGACTATACATATTTGGTTAGCACATCATACCCCAAACGGGAATGCCATAGTCTGATTGATTTCAAGCAGTTAATTATTTACTATAAAAAACTCGAAAGATTCTTACTTCGAAAGAACTCTAGAGCAAATTTTACATATAAACCAGAGAGCCTTAAAATTCTAATTGATTGAAGGGGAAAAGGCCAAGATGGGGATCCCCCGCACCACATATAATGGTGCGTCCGTTTAGAGATGTCTGCATCGGTATCAAATAAAAAATCTTAAATTTAATTAATTAATATTTCTGTCATGCCAATAAAAGCAAACAGATTGTTTTCACTGTTGCCTGATTACAAAATACTATTTACAACAATATTCCGATAGCTAGGAATATAAAACGCAAAGGAACCAATTTTTCGTGCGACCTCTAAATCCTTGCAATTATAACAAGCTTTAGTAGCTAAGTCCATAAACAGAACAACCCGGCAACCCCAAAACGTAATAGCATGAATAACTACTCAAACACGAACTCGTCATGTCCACAATAGAAAATGCGATCGAAAAAGAATGTTTGTCCTTGGCCACTCTGTATGTATAAGTGACGAGGAAGGGTTTATATTGATTGCTATATGTTTGCGTGCAAACACAGTTCGCTAATCAAGTCAATATCCAGTATCCAGTATCACCGATGCCATATTGCGTGCTATTGAGGATATTATGTGTCGGACTAATTAATACCCGACTGGTATAAGAACCGAAGGACTAAGAACTTTACAGTATCATGCACGGGTTTATTTCGATCCATGATATTAATTATTTGTTTTATTATTTTAACGCCCATTCGACTTTCTCATAAATCGACATATTTTTTTTGTTTTAATAAAAAACATACCGGACCGGTCGGTGGCCGAGTTGACATCGCGTTTGGGTCCCACCCAGGGGAAGTGTGTTCAATTCCTCGGCTAGCTAAGTCCTCCATCACAACACAAGCAACATTTTCAGCTTACTGTGGTGGTAGTAGGAGATTTCCAAATATTGTCAGTTTATTCGTAACCCGGGAACGTATGTCTTTCTTTTTTCAATAAAATTTAATTAAAAAAATGTACCTACATACATAATAGTTATAATAATCTTATAGTCATCAAATACCAATGTAAGATTGTAGCTATTAACTCCCATCTATGTATTGTAAGTTCCTCTCGTCCTACAATGAGTTTTGAAACTCATCGGGATTTCTCTAGCAATAAATTAAAATAATAAAAAATATATAACTAAAGCAGACATCTGATTGACAACTCTTGAACGTTGAGATCCGGGGTCATCAGCGTTTACAGAAAAGAATTTGAAACGGTGCGGTGTTTCTGAACAGAACTTCTAGATTAATGCCCTTCTTTACGGCTTACTATGTCGTTTCCTTCACGAGCTACGAAGCTTTGAAATAGTCATTATCCGTCCAAAAAAATAATTTGCCGATTTTTTTATTGACTAAGCGTACACGGAGAAAACTTACTGATAAAAAAACATTGCTAATTTATTAAGAATCTCTTCAAATTACGCGTAATCCGGTTAAAAACGGGATTGCAGACCCTTAACGAATGAATTGATAGGTTTCCTGAAAAACTTTTAGTAATGTATTGTCACGATGTCGGGACACGTGTTCATAATATTTTCGCATTTGGTAATTTTATATTATTAAGAGAAACGCAGGTACATGAGCGCGTGTTCCGATATTATTACGAATTTACTAAAAATTATCGGGAATAATTTAAAGATATTTTTAATAAATCAGCAATACTCAATTTACTCCGTGTAAGCGGAGCCCTGTTTTAAGTCGACCGTTTGGTATTTCATCTGTCTGTAAATTAATTATACGTTTCGTTTCCGGTTGCATCCACTTTATTATTCAAGCCTTTCGTTGTTTGATTAGATGACTAACTTTGACTAGATGGCTAACTTCGAATAGAAAATTGAGTAATTTTGCGTTTTCAAAAATCTGCTGCATACACTAACAAAATTCTAACCTAACCTAACCTAACAAAATTCTTGTGAAAAAAAAAACAAAAAAACAAAAAAAGTAAAATAAATGTCAGTGAGATATGTACAGCGAGATAAAAGCAAAAACCCGCTCGTAAACGTAGGTACACCTTTAGGAAAGAACATGGGTTCAAATCAAATAGAATTGGCTACTTCATCGCGTAAAGGGGTTTTCCTAGGGGAACTTACACGAAATAAATAAGGTAAAAGAAGCCAAGATGTGTTTATTTTTATTATTTTCCACATTTCTTGATTGATAACCGTATTAAATCAAAAAGCTCTTTGGGCTATAACGTAGCCTAGTGAAAAGCTTTTTATGTAAATGGTTGGGACGCTCTCAAACATTACATATGCCTGTTATTATTTAACTAACGCAGACCAGTGAAAAGCACAAGATATAAGATAACATTTTAGGATTTGTGTAACTGAAAGAATTTTGAAAAAAAAATTGCCTCAGGATTGCCTTGCAAAAACAAACATTATCAATTTTAGAGAAGATCAGATATTTATATTTCGAATGAGCACCGTTAGTAAACATGAAAATGTACGATAAGTGTCAAAAATTTTAACAAAAGATACACACATTTAAAACATATAATTATTAATTCAAATAAATAATTTTGGTACCTACTTTATCGCTGGTCTGAATTGTTCCCACAATCAGTTCCAATTTTTAAAATGGCACTTAAATTTAAAGCAAAGTTCCAGAGTTCAATGAACCGGAGTTACAGATACACATCTAAATTAATAATAATTGTAGGTTCGTCGTAATTTACTAAAATAGGAATTTTAAGTACGTAATTAATTTTGACCTGAAATAGTTTTGGCCTAAAACACGGTCAGAAGAAAGAATTACCTTCATAAATGGGTTTTTTGTTATTATATTTTAACGTCACTGCTGACAAGTCAAAAGAGTAATTATTTCAACAAGTAAAGGTTGTATCACTAATTAAAATGGAAATTACCGAGGAACAGACTATTACAACTCGGGGAGCGTTCTCACAAAGAGAAATTTCTACCCCAAATGGAGTTCATTATTATTTAAGTAGGTAGGTATGTAATAGAAAATGATAAATATTCACAAAGTGAAATATCTACATACCTACGTCTATATAAAAATGAAAATGAAAGTAGGTAGGTATTAAATTTAAAAGATCAATTATTATCTTATTAGTGTCTTTGAGTAGGCCCCCAATTATAAAAAATAAAATAAACTGTTTCTGATTCCCTAACACATTCTTCGCATGGGTATGACTTAAGCATTTTTGAATAGACGTATCAACGGTCGGTATCACGTTTTAAATTGTTGTTGATAAAATACAAAAAAGAAGTAAAATGTAGGTGATATTTCGCCTCGCGAGATTTTTCTGAAAATTCTGTAACTTTGGAGGAAAAACATAAGTCAACATTTTAATTGGTCGGAATAATGACTTTGGGCAAATGCCGTAGCTAAATTTCATATCTCCAATTGATTACATAAAATATCAATAACAAACGAATCAATTATAATATAATATTTTCACAATATTCAATCGACAAAACCCTTCTCTCACAAAAATAAAACGAAGATATATAATAACTATAATTCAATGATTTTTAATAACTTTTGAAAGTAATTGTGCGATGACGCTGGAATTGCGTCACCGTAATTTGGGGTAGAGAAGGGCGTTATCCCTCCTCTGTTCCAGGAGGCTTAGAAGCAGTAGACTTAAAATTATTTATCTTAAAATTTGAAAATTAAAATAAAAAATAGTGGACAGGATAGACATCTCTGGGCAGTTATTGTATAGATTTTGCTCTGCAGGTAAGTGACAATGAAATACAGTCATCTGTGCATTAAGTAGCTGGATTCATCTGAAGTATGTTGTTTGACAAAAGAGGGCACCACTATTCCTGTTTGGTAGAAGACTAAAAGATTTAAATATTTTTGTCACAAGAAAGTGACAGTTTTTGAATTACAATGTGTTAATTAAAATTTCATTCTAAATTCTACTCTCTTGAGAGCTTGTCGTGACAGATCATTATTTCATGGTGCGAATGCAAGTTTTATTGTGCTGATTGCCGTCCGCTGCCGAATTCGGAGATTAAGGAATCGCTGCCAATCTCAATGCGAGTGATATATTCGGTGAGTTCTCTGTTTTTTTGTATGTTGTGGCTGGATGATAATTTGTTACGCTTCCTGCAGAGTGAATTTTGTAATCAACCTTTTTTTTCATAGGGAATTATTCATTAATTATTCCCTGATGGTCTGTGTGGCTTACAAGCCAGATCATCACCAAGACTTGTAAGTAACTTGTAAGATACTTGTGGTATGAGCTACAAATAATGAGATTAAAACAGCGGTTTTTCTCTCCGTTCTTTAGTCGCTGACGTTAAGCTTGTTACTTGCCGCACTTTTTCTCTGTGCGTGCCTGTTTCATGTACAAAATCAAGCGCGGAGTTTTACAATTAAATTGATTGATCAGTTTCGTAAGATCTAAGTAAGAGAAAATAATGTACAAAAAAAAACTGAATTAACACATATAAAAAAAAAATTTAAAAAAAATCCTGCTCTATGGTTGGTGGGAGCAGAACAAAGCTGATAATGCCAGAAAAATGACAAACGTCATAACGAAACAGTAATCCTCATTAATTCCTTATATTTTTGGCTGATATCTTCGTTTGATTACAAAGTTCTACCAGAATATATTTGTAAACTAGAATGTGGGACACCTATTGATTTTTTTACAAGCCTAGAAATTAATTGAGGATGGTAAAAAATAAGAAAAAATAATGTGGTCTAGAGCTTAGTGATTACAGTGATGTCCCGATTCCGATCCCTATTTTCGATCGTAATATGTTTATATTGTCTTGTTCTATTTCTTGTTTCATTTAAATACATTAGGTACTATTAGATATAATCTTCTTAAATCTTCTCCTTTTTTAGGTAGATAATTAATTCAATTATTCAATAACAAATATCCCGGTATCTAATGTTTGTATAGTCGTATTTTAAGGGTTCATTTTATGCCGGGCGGATATTAAATCCAATTTCCTGTTCTCGTTAAATAATTTCCCCAGTTTTGCTCACAAAACCGTTCTCGTCCGCTTGTTGTTGTTACCGAAGAATAAAGCAACACAAATATTAACCCAACCTCGTGTAGATACCTACTAATAATATTATGTAAATTTGTTGTACAAGGAATAGGTACAGGCCATAGAATAAAGAACCCAAGACATGCCATCTGGACGGATTTCACGATCCAAATATTTGGCAAATCGGGCCTTAAAATTCCAATACAAAACTGTGTTTCACCATGATTACAAAATTCAATTGGGAAGTAATCGAGTAAGAAAACTTAGGACGGGTTGTTTCGGAGGATTTGAACAATTATTAAAATTTCAAAGTTCATTTTCCAGTTCTGTGAAAGATTTTTTCAAGTTCTGTTATTATTTCAGATCTGTCATGCAACTAGCCTATGATGATATAATAACAGAACTTGAATAAGACATTCACAGAACCCAGAAATGAACGTTGAAATTTGATGAATTGTTCAAATTCTCCGAAACAACCCGTCCTTACTGATGTATAGAATTTTGCTAATTTATTAAAAATCTGGCAAAATTATTCGTAATCCTTTTAAAAACTGGACTGCATGCCTTCAACGAATGAATTGACAGATTTCTTAATAAACTATCAGTAAAACACGAATGTGTTATGACGTTGTCGGAACACGTGTTCATAAAAAAATTAGATTTGATTAGGAAATGTCTTGCCATCAGAATTTTAATAAATCAGTTATACTCATTTTTCGCCGTGCGAGATGTCAGGAGAGTGTAAGAGAAACAGAGTGGTAGACAGAGAGCTAAAGGGTCTAGAAAAAAATTACTATTGTGCTAAGCCAATGGCGACATTTGTTTCCATCAAATTTGTATGGAAGGCACGTCTAGTTTTCTCCCTTATTCTATGGTACAGTCTATAAGTGTATACCCGGAGATAAAAAGGTGCGCAAGTGTAATTTCGCCTGATATAATCGATATTGTACATCAATGTTTTGTATGGTTAGTTTTTCGAAGACCTCACAATTTTTTATTTCTAAATACATATTCACGCTTTTCAGGTTCTCCGTTCCTTCACACTGTCGAATACTTCCCAGAACCAGACAGAGATATGGAAATGTTATTATTTTGATAATATTTCATATAAAATTAAAATATTTAAGCTCTATTCAAATTTTTTTATTCTCAATTTCTTCCATTATTTTTAAATACTAATAAATGTAAACGATACATGAAACAGAACAAGACACAGAAAAATAAAACTATAACGGTCACAACTAGGAATTGAGCCCAGGATCTCTTATCTTGCCGGGACAGCGTCTTAAACCACTCGACCATTGGAACCCTTCTATTAAAATTTAAAATAAAAAAACTAAATTTTAACACGCGACCTCCGGATTGTTAATCGAGAGTCTTACCCCTCGGCCACAGAGACCGCCCCCTGCGTCCCAAAAAGAGATCGCAAAAATTACAAATTTGCCGTTTTAAAAAACCATTTTCTTTTTTTTTTTTTTTTTTAAATATTTTTATTCTAGATAAAAGAAAATTACATTTTTCACTTATTTAACTAGAAATAACATATATATTACACATAAATATAAATGTATTACACACCGATATTATTCACTTTCATTGTTTTGTTGATTGAGCATGAAACTGAGCAATTTTTTTTTAAATATACCTATACTTTTTTCATTTTTAATTTCGTCTGGGAGGCAATTATATATGTTGCTTCCCTCGTAACCAATGGATTGCTTGCCATAATGAGTATGTATCGTGTTTAAATGTATTTTATTGTGTTGCCGTGTAAAGTGTGTGTGTACTTGGGACGTTTTAATGAGTTCTGTATTTGTATGTATGAGTTTATTATTTATTTTGTAAATAAGGAGACATGTATTATATTCATATAATTTTCTTAATTTTAATAGTTTTGTTTCTATATATAATTTTTTTGTTGATGTTCTAAGTTTGAAGTGAAATAGTTTTTTGATTACTTTGTTTTGTGTTACCTGTAGTTCGTTTATATATGTTTCACACGTATTTCCCCAGATTTCAACCAAGTAGTTTAAATGTGAGTGTACGAGGCTATAATATAGACCTTTTTTTAATTTTATTTGGTAACAGAAATGATATCCGGCTGAATACGCTAATTAAGGGGGTGATTTTATCTTTAATATCTTGAATATGCTGTTTAAAAGTTAGGTGTTTATCAATGCACAGTCCAAGATATTTCTCCTGTATCAGGATTTGCAGGTTGTTATTTTCAATTTTTAAGGGTACATGAGGAGGAATTATTTTACGAGTTGAGCTTAAAATCATGTATCCTGTTTTTTTAACATTCATTGTTAATATATTTGATTGGAGCCAACTGTTAATTTTGTCTAAGTCACTCTGTGCATTTTTTAGTAAGATGTTTAAATCTTTACCCCAGTAGAAAATTGCAGTATCATCTGCATATAAAAAAATATCACCGTTTAAATCTAATTGGGAGATATCATTAATATAAATTTGGAACAGAAGTGGTCCTAATATGGATCCTTGCGGAACTCCGTAGTTTATTGGTAGGTGGTTGCTATTTTGATTATTGATGCTAACGAATTGCTTTCTGTTGCTAAGATATGATTTGAATAGATTAAGAGCAGGACCAACTACACCAATTTTCTCGAGTTTCTTGAGAAGTATGTCATGGCTTACTGTATCGAAGGCTTTTTGAAGGTCAATTAGTATGGATAAAATATAATTTCCACCATCAATGCTGCTTCTAAGTTTACTGATTAAGTCATTTATTGCCGCAAGTGTGTTTGATTTTTTCCTAAAGCCATATTGTTTTTTATATAAGAATGATTTTTTTGATAGAAAGTTGTTTAATCTACACAATGGAAAGAAATTGTGACAAAATAAGATTTCCCTTACACCTTAAAAAGGTAATCTAACAACTCAACACAATGACAACACCTTTAAAAAGTGATATAAAGTGATGAAACAAAAATAGGTTAAATAGGTTACGTGGGTTAGGTTCAATGGTTAGTTTTTTTCATCGCTTTTATTGTCATTGTGTCGAGTTATCATTGAATCTTTTATTACTTCCTTACACTACCCGGATAGTAGCTGGCCCAATCAACGAATCAAATAACCGGATAATTAAGTTTTTCAACGGTTTTCCACCCTGTGCAACTATATTTATTAAGAAGGAGTACTTAGAGCGTAAGCCCTTTGAATATTTTACGCTTCAGCGATAAAAAGGAGCATTCGAAGCAGTAAATACCACGAGAGCGTTAAATCTCTTGAGCGATACATAAAGTGTTGCTTGTAAATTCATGAATTACCTGACCCGGTTTATGAACCGCCTTAAGGCCGAGTGTAGTTTTTTATTAATTTAAAATAATGATTATATTATTAAGCATATCGATTATGATAGTGTTTTCAACAAGTAAAAAATTTTTTATACATTTTTTAAATTAACATAGGCTTAGTAATTATCAAAATCAAATCGAAAATATGACCTTTTTCAGACCGTAATACGTGCGTTTTAAAAAATACTATTAAAGGCTGAATATCGTCAAAAAATACCTGAAGGGGTTTTCTTTAAACGTACGAAAAAAAAACTAAAAAATAAATAAAATAGGTTCGTAGTTTAATTTTTTCATAAACTCTAATTGTACTTGTTTTTAAAATGCAGATTGTAAAACTTTGGATACGTTTATTTAACAAAACTAAACGATAAATTACTGGTATTATATTTTTCCATTTTTTAAAGTTAATTTAATATTTTTTATACTACAATTTAAGAAAGAACTTTTAGATTTTTAAATTACTTTTAAAACAGGCCGTCTGCTGGCGCCTATTTGAAATTTTAAATACGGTAGAACATCGAACTAAAAGCTTCTTTTAATGATAGAACGTCCAGCGTCCTGCCAGCAGGACTTTACGTACTACCGGTAGGACGTAAGTTTTTTGTTTATATGCGGCTTTGTAGGCCTGCTAGCAGGATGCCGTTAACTGCATTGCATAGTGCGTCTCTTTCTGATTCAGCGAGTTTTTGAATCGTATTTCTGCGATCAGTCTGGCCAAAATGGCGGCGAGTATAAGACGTGGGGTCCGCGTTCGCGTCAAAGCCACGTATTTCGACGAAAATGATGGCCTAAACACATGGAGTCGCAAACATTTTGGTGATAATTACGACATTAGTTATTGTTGGGGCACTGTAAAAAAGTTAGAAAACAATTATGCAAGGGTATATTGGGAAATTGACAAAAAAATATCAACCGTGCCCGTTGGAGTTCTAATTGCTGAAACCGAAAATGACAATTTAGTGGAAGCAAATACAAATGAAGAACATTGTAAGTACAAACTTTCTTATTTTATTCATAGGCTTACGTTTATAGTAAGCCTAGTATATTCCCATAGAAAAAATAGTACTTGGAGGTTGCTTGTTCGTTTCCATTATTTACGTGATTGACAATTTTTTTTTGACAGGCACAACATAAATTAACTTTGCTAAGTTTGACTTGTATGGGTATGTATGCGTATGTATTTGCGTGTCTGTGTGTGTGGGCGCGTGCTTGCCTGTGTGTCTGTGCCTGGGTGTGTGTGTATTAAAAATATTTTTATTATTTTTTAACTGATAAACTTTATTAATGTTTATAAGACAAGGTTTTTATGCATATCACAAAGGATTACAAATTATTATAAGCAATAATTATTAGCCAGAAACACCCATACAAATTGAAAAAATCTTCCGAGAAGATATAATAACTGCCGACGACGAAAAATAATAATATTTGACAATTCTAAGTATTCACCAATAAAATGTAGACATAATTTGTCGCGACGCTATCTAGTGGGGAATTTAGCAAGTAAAATTGCCTTCCCTACTATAATAAAGTATGTTGTTCTTAGGTGAAATAATAAAATAAGCAATAGTTGTTGAACGAAATATTTCTAATACATATTGAATAATTTGACGGGACAGGAGATAGGCCGGCGTAGCTCAATGGATCGATCACCTGACCGGAAATCAGGAGGGTGTGAGTACCGTCGCGACGCGTCGGCGGTTATTATTTCTTCTCGGAAGATTTTTTCAATTTGTATGGGTGTTTCTGGCTAATAATTATTGCTTATATTTATTTGGAAAATAATTTTAAGTTTAAATATATTGAGTACCTACACCCCTTTGCGTCTGTTGATCACTAATAATGGATTTTTTTTCAGCATCGTCTGAATCGGGTTCTTCTTCTTCGAGCGAAGATGACGAGACAAGTATTTCAGTACATCCGAATTCAAGTACAAGCAACGTAAATTCTGCTCGAAATACAACAGTTGCAAAGGGTGTTACCTGGACTTTTCATGAAGCAATACGTGTCGATCAACGACAACAAGGCTATTTCAAAGCTACCTTGCTAGTACCATTGGGGCCCGCACGAAGTATCAAGGATGCATTTTTCATGATATTTCCGAGAGAGAAGCTTAGTTACATAGTCCATTGCACCAACTATTCGTTTCCAGCAAGACAAAAACTGTTGAACGAGAAGGAATTATTAACTGTTTTTGGCATATTATATGCTATGACTCTTCAAGAACTTCCAGATCGACGATCCTATTGGAATACCACCTCTGATGGAATATATCCCCCTGCAAATTTTGGACAAAGATTTGGTATGAGCCGCCAAAGATTTGAGATCATTCTCATGGCATTGCGCTTCACACAATCCTCAGACCTTGATTTTTCTGATAAATGGCGTAACACTAGAACATTAGTAACGATGGTGAATGATAAACTAAAAGATACCATCCATCCTGGGTCAAAAATAACTGTAGATGAATCCATGTTCGCCTGGTATGGAAGGGGTGCGTACTTCAAAAACGGAATGCCAGCAGTTATGAAGATTAAAAGAAAACCAAAAGGAGTCGGTTGTGAAGTAAAAACAGCGTGTGATAGTGACACAAACATTATGATCAGAATGGAAATTAATGAGGGCAAAGAAGCAATGAGTACGAAGAAATGGCAAAGAGAATTTGGCGCAGGAACTGCAACTACTTTGAGATTGACAGAGCCATGGTATGGTTCTGGCAGAGTTATAGTTGGTGACTCTTGGTTTGCTTCAGTCAAAACAGCTGTGGAGTTATTCAAAGTTGGATTGTATTTTATTGGACTGGTAAAGACAGCACATAGTTTCTATCCTGTGTCTGAGATGGCAGCTCAGTGTCCTACGCATAAGGGGGCATCTGTTGTGAGTACAGCAGAAAAAGACTCTGTGCAGCTCACTGCCTGTGCCTGGAGAGACAAAAAGATTCATACATTTGTAGCCACTTGCGAAACGACACTGCCTGGCCTGCCATCACGCAAAAGAAGGTGGGACGATGAAGGAAATTTATTTTACCGAGAAGTCGATCGGCCTAAATTAGTCCAGCAATATTTTGACGGGGCTGCGGCTATCGATATTCACAATCACATTAGGCAGGATGGATTGGCATTGGAGAAAGCTTGGGGCACACAAAAATGGGAACATAGAATATATGCCTCAGTTCTGGGCATTATAGAAACGAATGCGTATTTGGTTTTTAATAATTTCTTTCGCTCCGAACATGATCAGGTGTCTCACAGGTGGTTTACTACCAACCTGGTATTAGCTCTAACTATTAATGACGATGATAACCTACAAGAGAATGAGCCGCCACCACACGAGAACATCGCTCACAGCGGAGAACACATTCTTGAGGCCCTGTCAAAATCAGATGACAGAAAGAGAGTTCAACGCAAATGTATAGTTTGCTCCAGAGTCAACAAAAAACAGCAGAAGGCGAGCTTTTTTTGCAAGACATGTGGTCCGCGATGTGTTTTATGCTCTCCACAGACAGGAAGAAACTGCTTCACCTACCATATCGCGAATGGAATTCCAGCATAATCCTTTTTTTAATTTTCTCAAAGTAAATACAATTTTCACTTACGTTTTTTTTTCTTCATTTTCTTGTTTATTTTCTACCCTGTTATATTAATAAGCGCCCATGTCTTATTTTATTATACCTTTTTTTAATTTTCTCAAAATAAATACAATTTTCACTTTCGTTTTTTTTTTCATTTTCTTGTTTATTTTCTACCCTGTTATGTTAATAAGCGCCCATATCTAATTTTATTAAATAAAATACAGAAAGTTTGTCACCTCTGCCTATTTTTAACATGCATAAAAGTCGAGTACTGCTAGAAGGACAGCCTCTTATATTCATACAAAAACCGCAAAAAATTGCGTACTGCTGGCAGGACGCACACTCGTCGAATTGTCCTTCCGGAAGCTCCTTCCGGCAGGACAAGGGTTTGGACGTTCTATCATTAAATATCCCAACAGATGGCGCTATCATGGTTCGCTATTGACTCTTCCCATGTCATAAGCCAATATTCAACGTATAAATCGGTTTCAGTTATATAATATCGGAATGGGCAAGTAAATTTTATTTGGTTAATTTGTGTTATTCACAATTAATGAATTAATATACGTATGGTATATGCGCGGTACGTTCCATAGTGAAAGATACTCTCAGTATCGCCTGGTGTAAGACCACCATTCAGAATTGAAACGTTGCTTGAAATGGCTTTAGCCGTGTTTGGTGACCAAATCTGAAAAGCCAGGTAGATTCACTTATTCAATAAATAATACCCGTTCTGCGGTCTAAATTTAAATAATGATTTGTGGTCTTTCATCGGGGCGATACTGACAGTATCTAACGCTCTGGAAAATGCCGCAAATATAATACTTATGTACATTGTGAAATAACACAAATTATTAAAATAAAATGTAGGTTGGTATTCGTGCACGCCAAGATTGTAACCCGCGACGTCACGGAGGTCGTCATCCTGTTGAGTCGGGCCATATCTCGATATTTATTATTGTTTTTGTAAATTATTCTAAAAAAACATGAATGAAAAGACAAAAAACAAATAACCTGACATTTTTAGGTCGGGATATCAATTTACCGTCCACTGTAAAACAACTTACAAAAATGTCCACCCGCGCAAGGCGCTTTTTAGTTCTGAGTGCTATGTGGCATCGTTGTAAATGAACTGAATGTTGCCAAATCTGAGGTTTTGCTTCACCAAGGACTGTTGAATACAAGCGAATTTTGGGCCCGATGGCGTTTCTGTGGGCCTTAGAAAACAATAATGTTATTTATAACGCTTATTGTTGACCGAGGTAGAACGAACAGAGGTACTCTGTTTTTTGACCAGATGTAGGTATATTTTTTACAATGCGTGCATCTGACGGCCGGCCTGTCCGGTGGTGAAGCTTTGGACTCCCATTCCGAAGGTCGCGGGTTCGAACCCGGTGTACGCAAATAAAGAAGTATTAGCATTTATATCTGAACCTAGATATTTATTCTGGACCACAGAATCAATAAAATTTTATTTTGTTAAAAGTATTTTGGTATTTAAAATTTTAAGTACTTAAAAAATTATTTATTTATATTATTTCATTTAATTCATTGTTATCTATTGAATTTAATGTGTTAATTATTGTGCATAAAACTATGTAAAACCAAATGCCAAAATGTTTTTAATAGAGATATACATAATTAAGAAATTGGCACATACATCATCATACATGTCATAATATGGAAAATCAGGACTAAAGATATATGAAGAAATAATAATAATATAAGCGATTGCAACATAACTTGATTGACTGCCGTAATATAGTACCATATTATGAATACGAACCAAATTCATTTTTGGAAAACGAATTTTATAAAATATATTATGATAAAACTTTACTAACAGACCGAGCGATTAGTCATAATAGACCCGATATAGTTTTACATGAAAAAATTAAAAAAATTAACTAATATCATTGATAGCGTTATCATTAGCGAAAAAATAAGAAAATACACAGATTTAGGAAATGAAATAAAAAGAATTTGGCATTCTCAGACTATAAAAATATTACCATTCGTTATTTCGGCTACTGGCATTATACCTAGCTCTCTAATTAAAAATTTAGGCGTATTAGATCTTTCAAAAAAATTATATATAAAGATGCAAAAGTCGGTCATTTTGAATACATGTAGGATAACAAAAGATTTTTTAAATATTTATGTTGAGGGATCAGTAGGATTTATAGGCCCTGTTAGAAGTTCTACCGAGCCGAACCCTCTGATATGAAAATATCTGGAGTCGGTGAATTATTTTCCCATTTGATCTTTTGTGAGTTGACGTGTTGTTCTTGTATTGTTTTGTATTTATTTTGCTTATATAATGCACTTACATAATGTTGATTGACTAGATGATCATTTGTGGAAAAGTGAGTGGAAGGGTTTAGTTTTTCCTATGGGGAAGATTTAACCCGGACAACAAAATCGGAAGCATAAAAAAAAAGAAATGTCAGGCTTTCTGTAAAAATATTAAAATACATACAATTAAATTAAATGTTACCTTGTATATATTCGTTTATATTCTAATTAAATAAATAATACAAAAAAATAGTGCCATCTGGTAACTGAAATTCATAACTTTTATAACGAAGATTTACACTACCGCCATCTTACTGTTTTCAGACAAACGTTTTTAAAATAAATTCTAGTTAGAAAAAATATTGTTTTGGAAATGAACAACAGAGTTCGTGTGTGTCGAAAATAGTTGATTTTGTCAGGTATACAATCACTCTTAATGGCGCAGCAAGAAATATTTTGCGTTGCAATATCATTAAGAGGAAGCTACAAGCCAAAAATGTGTATATTCTTGGTATACCTTATATTGTAGGTGATAGACATTAAAATCGCTTGTCAAACGGAGTCTAGAAACGTTCGATTTCAAGCACAAAACTGGTTTTTATTTATTTTGTAAATAATTTTATAAGAAAGCAAAAAAATTAATCAAGTGAAACTGTCACAGATTATCTTAGCTATAATACTGTAATTTTTTTAAAGTTGTTTTCTTTACGCGTTCATACATTTTCTATTGAAAAAAAAAAATTTTTAGTAGTTTACATTTATATTTTTTATTGAGTAATTTATTTTTTATTAAAACCCAGCCTATTAATGCAAGCCATATTTAGTAAAGACTGGTGCGTTCTCGGGAAATGAATCCACTGTAGACACTTCCAACAATGCGGTATGTGTTTTGGCTGAATAAAATGAACATTGTTTATAAAAAGCAGATCCCCGTATAGCTTCAAATTTTGTTTAAAACCACTCGGACAACCTAGTGTTTGCTATATCTGTCACCAAATGTCAGGCTCTCATGAAACTCTTTCTATTTTGGTCAGACATATAAATAAAGAGATTTAGAAAGAAAGAGCACCAAGCTTCTTATTAGCATTTAATATTTCAATTTGAAATAATTCAATAAAACAGAAAACTCTAAAACTGTTCCCCACTTCAAGTTCGCACATTTAAAAAATAATATTAAAAATTGAAGTGACAGTAAGCATTATAAGTTTATCTAACTAAATGTGTTTATTAGTTTCGTTTAGTGGTAAATACAAGTTACGTAAAGGTACAAGGTACGTTGCTGTTTTCATTTTTAAATACATCTATTTTAATTTCAAATTTTGTTTTAGTGAATGAATTAATGTAAATCTTTGAAGTGAAAATCAACCCACTTCCCGAAATCCAATCGAGCTGAAACTCAGCATATAGACTCGTTGTCGATGACAACGCATACACACTCGGACATATATTCATTTCTCTGAAATCGGATGTCATCACAGCAGTTAATATACGAAATAAATGTCGGTCCTACCCAATCGGGATTCAGCTCAGTTGTTAGTGCGATTGACTCCAGTTCTTGGGGAGGAAGGTACAATCCTCAAACAGTCAGTCAAACCAAATATAAATTAATAAAAATAGATGTATTATAGTAAAAAACCTTTTTTACAGGTTGATTTTGTAATTGCATATTATGTAATATTAAAATCTGAAAGAGTCGTTCATCTACTTTCATTTGTGCCATTTGAGGATACTAAAGCCGAAGCATCACTTTTAATTGTCACAGATTATCTTAGCTATAATACTGTAATTTTTTTAAAGTTGTTTTCTTTACGCGTTCATACATTTTCTATTGAAAAAAAAAATTTTAGTAGTTTACATTTATATTTTTTATTGAGTAATTTATTTTTTATTTGTATTCTACTCAAGCGAAACGATAGGAAAACCTTAAATTTATCTAAAGCATATTTTTTGGTATTCATAATGTACACCAATTCATTATAAAAATTAATCAAAATAGTAATTTAGCATTGAGCTTCGACTTAAACGATAGCCTTATAACAAGAAAGCCTAACTACGTACATGAGCACTTTGCAAATAAAACCCAGCCTATTAATGCAAGCCATATTTAGTAAAGACTGGTGCGTTCTCGGGAAATGAATCCATTGTAGACACTTCCAACAATGCGGTATGTGTTTTGGCTGAATAAAATGAACATTGTTTATAAAAAGCAGGTCCCCGTATAGCTTCAAATTTTGTTTAAAACCACTCGGACAACCTAGCTGATATTTAAAGCAAATACTGGTCCCACTGTCATTCCACCCATACGTCTCGACGGGGCCAACCTGACAATTTGCAGCGAAATCAAATATTTGGGGCATGTCATCACCGATGACCTAAATGATAAAAAAGACATAGAACGTCAAAGAAGAGTACTGAGTGTGCGAGCTAACATGCTTGCCAGGAGATTCAACAAATGCAGTCCTCCGGTGAAGAAGCAACTTTTCCAAACATATTGTATGAGCTTCTACACTAGCGAGCTATGGACGACATACACACAAGGCGTCATGAACACACTCCGAGTACAGTACAACCATGCATACAGAGCCCTATTTGGCCTCCCCTGGCGATGCAGCGCCTCACAGATGTTCACCGAAGGAAGGGTGCATGGGTTCGCTGCTTTGATGCGCCACAGAATAGCCGGGACGAGGCAGCGCTACCAGAGATCGGACAACACTCTTGTCCAGGCCGTTGCCCAGTGGCAGGGAGCGCCTCTACACCGGAGATGGAGAATTTCACTGAAGCCACCATAAAGACCTAATGTGCACATCAATGTATTGATTTTTTATTTATTATTTTTATTTTTATTTATTTCTTTATTCATTTTATTTTTATGTATTAACTTAAATGTAAACTTTTATGGCAGGCAGAGCATTGCACACACCGCTCTGTCCAGCTGAAATAAACATTATTATTATTATTATTATTATTATTAATTGTTGGCATTTTATTGGGGCAAACAATAAACTGAATGGCGTGGTGGAATGTAGTTTATGTTTTGATGCTTTTTATTCCCGGATTATTCTGGCCAGTTGGAAAGCAAAGTTTGTCAAAGGTTATGAAAGCTCGTCGTTTTGTTTTTTACTAGCCATAATTTTTAATTTTATTACCGAAATTAAATTAGAGCGAATCATTAATCTTACCGCCCGTACTCTAAAACACAGTTGAAAAGTTAATGCCACAGTGTTTGTTTTAGATTAAATCTAATATAAAAAGTTCATGCAGGGGTAGGCAGAGTGGATGGACCGCCAAACAACTCGATCTTGGCACACACTTCTTGCCTCATTCACATTCATACATCGTCTCATACATACTCTTCTAATATTCTGACTCTTGACATGGCCCGACTCGAGTGTCTGATTCACTTGATGGTGTCTTCCACGGGCGTCCCCGACTTCTGCTACCATTCGCATTTGCATCATATATCCTCCTTACACTCCTATCTTCGCTCATTCGCTCTACGTGCCCAAACCATCTAAGCGTCCCTTTCTTAATCTTCTTCATTAATCATTACGCTTACATCAGCCTTGCACTCTTTGCGGATCTCCACATTCCTCACACGATCAAACATGGTTTCACCACACATACGCCTCAGGGATCTCATTTCAATAGCATTCAATCTACTTTCATCCTTTCTTTGCCAGTTCCATGCCTCACTTCCATACATCAAGGTAGGTAATATACAGTTTTATTCCGACGTTGACGACAATTTGCACACTTGACCTTCAAAAAAGAGGAAGGTCATTGTCTAATGCCCGAGCAACGCCGGGGAGTTCAGCTAATATTAGTAGATAAATGAAAACGAAATACATGTTGGGTACCCACACGGAAAAAACATACTGATATAAAATACTGTTTATTTATTAAAAAATTTGTCAAATTATTAGGTTTCATGTTAAAAACGGGACTGCAGGCCTTAAAACGAATAAATTAACAGAGTTCCTAACAAAGTATCAGTAAAAAGCGAATGTTTATATTGCAATATTCCTGAAGATAATATCAACAAATTGTTAATTTGGTGCATTGAAAACATACTTTACTTAAATATCTCAAAATTTCAAATAGTCAGATTTTTCGAATAAATAATCCAGTGATCTTAAATTAAATGAAATACTCAGGCATCACTTTTAAATCAAATCTTTCTTTTGTTAACCACATAACGTAAATCTCTAACAAGGGCTTGCAAATGTTGGGATTTATAACTAGGTTAACTAGAAATTTTAACAATCTGTTATATTTTGCCTTTGTAAGAATTCAACTTGAATACAATTCTCCCGTCTGGAACACAATTTCAATATTCATGTACAAGCTATTGAAAGAATACAAAATAAATTCTTACGTTTAATATGGGTATTCCAGCAATTTTATTGAACTACAATACTCTTTTAACTTAAATAAATATACTTAAATTGTCTGACGAAAGGTTTTTCACCGACTCATATTTTATGTATTTCTACATAAAATTCTAAATGATGCATTTGATGGTCCAGAATTGCTTGCACTGATAAGCTTTCGGATTCCACCACGTAATACTAGAAGTCAAGATTTATTTCAGTGCAAAAATTCTGGTACTAACTACCATATGTATTCCTCATTGCCCGGAATACTTATGGAGGGAAATAATTATACTGAGTTAGTGGACATTTTTAATTTATCACTTAACAAATACAAAAGATTGTTACTGAGGCAGTTTAGTTGTGTAATAAATACGTACTGTATTAATATATAATTGTTACTATTCAAATGAATGTCCCTAAAAAGGGCGTTAATAAAGTAATAAATAAAATATTAAAAACATGACAAAATATTATTTATTTAAGGCGATGCCATACGTAGTAATGCAAAATCATGTGTTTTTGGTTTGAAAATTTGGTCGCCTAGAAATGTTTCAGATGCTTTAATTAAATACTGCGAGTAGAATACATCTTGGCCTTTGAAATAATCGACTATTTTTTAGATAAGTCTTTTTATAAGCCCAGAAAAAAATAATGTAAAGGCCTATGAAAACTGCTTTAAAGTTCAAAATCTCCTACTTACGAACCCATTTTCGGTTATAATTTTATTGTATAGTGTGGCAAATTAAATTATTTATAAAATGATCGAAAAAAAATATTTATGCCTGAACATCCACAAAATAAAAATAAAAGGCAGTTTTTGGCCATGTTTTTTTCTTGCATAAATCAAAACAGGGGGATGGTGTTATGCGGGAATTTAAACCTTATCGCCATCTACGTAAGGGTTGTTATTGATAGGGGCTCAATTTAAAATATTACACGACGTGGTGCATCGCCTTAACTAAAATTTACCGTTGTGATCTTGGTCTATTTTGTGAATACCAGTACAATCCCCAAATTGTATCTCCAATTGAGGTTGCATTTACAGTACAAGATTTCTAATTTTGACATTCTTGGACATTTAGGAAGAAAGTTTTTTTAAAGTTTATTTAAAAAGTAAATATATACAATGTTTTATAAATTTCATTCAATAGCACCATTTCTCTTGTCTTTTTATGCTGTTCTAGAACATCTGTTCTGCCGTGTGGTATTTTGAATAATTGACGACTGTTAGTAAAATTAAAATAACATTGCACATACACTTATTAATTCATATATACATCTGTCAAACATTTAAAAAAAGAATTACACATTTCAATTAAAGAATTATTAACTTACAAAATAATGTTGGTACCTACTTTATCGCTTGTCTGATATGATTTATTCTTATCAGTTCCAATTTTGAAAATTAAAAGTTCATTAACTTGAATAATACGCAGACACTGGGATACAATTTCAAATCACGCACAGATTCACCGACAGACGATATTAACATATGATCGCACTGACTCAATCCACATGCGCATATTATATGACATTTGAAATCGTACAAAACGAATATAATATATGATGTAGCCCCTCTTCTGAATCAAGCGTTAAGTATTTTATTAAGTTGCATTAAAGTGATGCATTGACCTTAGCTAATCCCCTTAGCGCCCGCGACAGACGTGTTACCCGGAGACTGGAGACGGTAGAGAGCGGAGAAGCCGTGCCCCGGAGACCGGCGACTAGTGATGTGCACGCGCAAATATTCCCTCGGGAATATTCCACGACCTAATATAAATTCCTCACAGTCGGGAATTCATTTTATTTTCTAAGATAATTATTCTAAATGACATTATCAATTATTTTAGTAAGATGAAATTATATTAGAATAAACAACAAAATAATAAATTAGTTCTTCAATATCTCCAAAGTGGCTAGCTGGCGGGGAAGCAAGGGAGAAGGCGGGTTGGATCATTAATTCCAAAATATTTTAGGACCTCCACTAACCACTTATTTTTTTATATTAACTCCACATAGAAGGCCCTGAAGAAAATAATTTCCCTCAGGGCCTATGTCATCTTCGGGGATGCTGTGTGGAGGGTCTTTTTGTGGAGAGGAAGGAGTGAACATGGGTCTTGAAGAGTCCCATGTTGTAGGAGGGAGGAAACACAGAGGCCGGCAGTTCGTTCCACAGCCGAGCTGTTGAACTTAAGAACGAATCGTAGAAGCGACCCGTTCTCATGTGACAAATGTCAACCGTGTACAAATGTTGGGCGCGCGTTTGGCGTGTATCTCGACTACGCACCGGTGCCGAAGGGATCAATGACGCTAGTTCCTCAGAGCATCTTCCATTGTAATACCGATAGAACAAGGACAGCATACCTACCTGACGCCTGTGCTCTAAAGATTGCAGTCCGTTTGTTAAAATTGGGGAATCTATCAAACGGACCGCCCGTTTCTGCACAGAGTCAAGGGTTTTTTTCAGGTATTTTGGGGCTCCAGACCAGAGATGGCTGCCAAATTCGACAGTAGGGTGCACTTGCGATTTGTACAGGGTCAGCAGTTGTGTATCTGCGGGCCCTGTACAGTACGCCCAGCTTCTGAGAGGCCAACTTTACTCTGGCTTCGATGGAGCCCCCGTACCTGAGCTGGTCACTTACAGTTACACCAAGCATATCAATGGAAGGCCTGTTCGGAAGATTGCTTCCGTTGAAGGAGACTAGATTATCATTTGGATCCCTTTTAGACGTAATCAGACAGGATTGGGTCTTTGAAACATTAAATTCGACGAGATTATTTTTACCCCAGGAGGAAATACTCTCGAGATAACCGTCCATTCTCTGCTTCAAAGCCCTCCGAGCCGTTGGAGTTTGTGATACAACTCTATTTTCCAACAACCAATTTAAACTCATGATGAAAGAGAAATGGGAATTTTTGGCACGGAGCTCTTTATGCCACTATATCAAAAAGTTAAAAAAGTAGGATACAAGTCATAGGATTTAACCATTAGATCAAAATTCCCGCAATATTACCTGTTTCGGGAATACTCCCCAAAAATAAATACTCGAGAATTTACCCCCTCACTATCGGCTGTCGACAAGCGGGGGCAGTGGTCACTAGTCAATGACCGTCTCGCCGCACTGAGATGCATCTCGCAGTGGACCGATGTCTTTCCATCGGCTCTGGATGCATCCTTTTATGCGGCAGACTGATGCTGAGTGCGTTTCAAGGGCACTGTGGCATTGGCACTAACTTCACGTGTTGCACTTAATATGATGATTCGGATTATACTGATATCAAGTTGTGTTCGGTAAACTAGCGACTTGTAGAAAAATCACGCCGCAATAAACTTTATAGTAGGTACCTCGTACCTACCGTAGAGGCCCTAAAAAATGTGAAAAAGAGGTGTTCAAGAATAGTGGGAACAATACCTAAGAACATCCTTGAATGTAGAAAACCGAATACAACAACAAAAAATTGAACTTTACGACACATTAAAAAAAATCAATCAAAAGTTGTACAACTTTTTATACCAATTTCCAAGTAGAA
The DNA here is from genome assembly GCF_061612785.1 of Hesperophylax consimilis. Classification (NCBI taxonomy): domain Eukaryota; kingdom Metazoa; phylum Arthropoda; class Insecta; order Trichoptera; family Limnephilidae; genus Hesperophylax; species Hesperophylax consimilis. The sequence goes on along the minus strand of NC_142850.1, from coordinate 14,788,763 downwards.
CTAGGTATTTACATGGAGAAAATGAGTATGAGGAGCTGATTTATTAAAATTCTGCCAAAAAAGTGATTGAAATCCATTTTCTAATAAAACATTAGTCCATTCAGAACATGTCAAAACACGTGCTCATGCAGCTGCGCTTTTCCTGATAAATATAATGACGAGATGCGACAATAATAATTAATATATAATATCTATACTTTCTAGCATTTTTTTTAACTTTGGCAATTGTTATTGTGAGCCAATTATTGTGAGTAATAATAATTCTCTAAAATTGTGTATATTTAATTATGTTTGTAGTTAATTTGAAGATTAAATTACATATATATATATATTAATTATGTATATAATTATTTTTGTAGCTAATTTAAAGATTGAATTATGTTAATTCGTATTTTGAATTACGTTTGTAGTTTTTTTTTAGACTTTGAATACTGTTCTCACATCACCTTTTAAACATTATTTTTTTTTATATATAGGTATATATAATATATATATATACTTCTCCCATAAACACGAGCTACTGGAGCTCACCTTATGGAGTAGAATTACGAAAAAATATATATTTTACACACAGTTATAATTTTGAAATCTTGTACTATTTTTGTAATAATTAAATAAAAAAATATATAAACTAGTATATAATATTAGATTTTTTATGAACACGTGTTCCAACATCCTAATAACATATTCGTGTTTCACCGACAGTTTGTTAGGAAACCCGTCAAATCATTCGTTAAAGGTCTGCAGTCCCGTTTTCAACAAGAATATGAATATATTGACCAGATTTTTAATAAATTAGTAATATTTTGCTATCGGCAAGTTTTCTCCTTGTACGTAGTAGGTACGTTGACGTAAGTTTTTTTTTAAATTTAGTAATAGGGTCAGGGGTAACTACTTTCTTAAAGTGCGCTATTCAAATGCACCATAGGTGAATTATATGCATTTTAATTATATTTGGGTTAATTAATTTATATGAGAATACGGAGAAGTCCCCAAACTGTTCTCAAAATAGTTATAAAACATAATATAATGACTAATGAGTAACTTAATTACCAAAATATGTGATTGATTTATTGTAAGAAACGTTTTTTTACTATTTTTTTTAATAATACATGTAGAAGGATTGTATTCGATCATAGATAACCATGTACCTATTTACAATACCACAAATAAATAAATAAATTATATTGAACTGTTTTGCGTGGGAGGCACGCCCTAGAAATACACGAAACGAACAATTTTGTGATAGTTGGATAGTTATTTATTACGTCAAAAGTAGTTTTTGTTGTTCTATCTCCCTCTTTTATGTTACCTAGAAATACGCTGCAACTCTGTAATTAATGTAATGTTTTTATATAACCCTGATGAAGGTTTAGGTTGAACCGAAACCGGTTGGTTTGAGATATTAAAGATATAATACAAAAAAGTGGTTTTCAAACTAAGTTATTTTATATATTAAATGAAAAAACACAATTTGTAATACACCACTTTTATTTTTGAATTAACAAGGATAGCCAACCGGGTTTCGCTTAATTTCACAAATTCAAAAATAAAAGTGGTGTATTACAAATTGTGTTTTTTCAATTAATATATAATGTCACTCCACAAAGTATTTGCTTCCTTAAAAAAAAGTTATTTTATTTTAATTATTACCAAATAGGTTCTTAGTTTAGGTTTTGTAAAAAAATAAAACTAGGTAGGCACAATTGTTTAGTGTCATAAATGTGACATGACTACAAACTGAAAACGGAAAATTATCAGTATTGTAATTTGAACTAAATTGGTAATCAAATGCATTATTTTCCATTTCCGGTAATTTTAATAAACTTTTCATTCAGTTTACTGTTATTTCTGTTAATTATTCGTAAAGAAGTAAGTAAATAGTGACCATAAGTTGAATGAGAACAGGAGTCGGAATAATAAAAGTGTTTGGAGTATGAATGAAGCAAGGAGTTTGTAGCAAGACAGGGGTTAAACTTAATTAAATTGCCCACGGACAATGTATATACTCCTTGATTTATTAAAGAAAATTAATAAAAATGACTTTGGGAATTAATCACCAAAGACTAATGCTTCGTCACATTTAACAAGGATAGCCAACCGGGTTTCGCTTAATTTCACAAATTCAAAAATAAAAGTGGTGTATTACAAATTGTGTTTTTTCAATTAATATATAATGTCACTCCACAAAGTATTTGCTTCCTTAAAAAAAAGTTATTTTATTTTAATTATTACCAAATAGGTTCTTAGTTTAGGTTTTGTAAAAAAATAAAACTAGGTAGGCACAATTGTTTAGTGTCATAAATGTGACATGACTACAAACTGAAAACGGAAAATTATCAGTATTGTAATTTGAACTAAATTGGTAATCAAATGCATTATTTTCCATTTCCGGTAATTTTAATAAACTTTTCATTCAGTTTACTGTTATTTCTGTTAATTATTCGTAAAGAAGTAAGTAAATAATGACCATAAGTTGAATGAGAACAGGAGTCGGAATAATAAAAGTGTTTGGAGTATGAATGAAGCAAGGAGTTTGTAGCAAGACAGATATGTATGAAGTTCTATTCCAGCAACCAGCTACTGCGGAGAAATTGCATAGTATTAGAATAATTACTTACCTAATATACACGACAGAACATGGAACCAAATCCACACTAACTATTATTCAATATTCATAATAAATGTAAACACAACTTTTTTTATCAGCGATGTGCCACAATCATCGATAATTACATTGGTGGATGGCCACAATTCACGATGGATATTCGACCAAAATCCCAAGAACAGTACCGGCAACTAACACCATTTTGTATTGGATATTCATTGAAGAAACCAGTTTCCAGTCCACACTACGTTAACGGTGAGAATCAAACTACGGAGGCTGTTTCTGAACTAGTTCAAGTCACTTTCACTGATCGAAGTGTCGTAATTCACTGTCCGATAAACTTGGGCCTAAGAGGGTCAAGCGAGATATTAACATTTTATTATTTTTTGTGTTTTATTGACCCAAAGAGTTATTTTATGACCAGAATAAATAAAATAGTCATTGGGGGCAGAGACTTTATTTCTTTTTTTCTTACACTGAGTCCACACAGAAGATCCTGAGGTAAATAAACTAGCGAAGAACAGTGAAATAGTCATAACGTTTACTACGATTATCACGCGAATAGCAGTATGCGAGAACCGGATTCGGTTGTTTCTGGTCGTTTGGTGTTAGAGCATAGGAATTAGATTAATTAAAAGTAAAAAAATAAAACCATTATTTTCGTTTGGTGTCTCATCTTAATATAATACATCAATGATGATAGTCCGAATACTCGACAAATCAGTTCCAATTTTGAAAATCTAGGCTATTTAAATCATCTTCTTTTACAAATATTGTGATACGATAAATAAGATATTTATTATGTATTTTATATCTTGTCTAGATTCTCTAAAGAAGCACTTCCAATTTTTAAAACGACGACTCATTTCGTAGAAAAAGTTCTAGATTTCATTGAACCGTAGTTATACAGAGACACACAACCGAAATTAATATTTTTAATTACATACATACAAAGTTGTATTTTTTGTTGTTGTTCAAAAAAAAAAATTATACATGTTCGTCTATATTTTTAAACCAGTTCCTATAATAATAAATTCACGCTTACGTAGCCTTCATTAGGTTTTCCTTGTATGTCATGTCATTGATTATTTTCGCTCTTAGTTCTTAAGGGGTATTTATTACATTTTTAAAACCCCTGGTACTTAAATCTCAACGCCCCCTTCGAGTGATCCTTCTAAAGATCAATTTTAATGGCCTGGGATCATGATTATAAATTTGTACAAAAAAAAAGATATTTTGGGTTGAAAAATTACCGACAGTACGATAGAAGATTTATCATTTTAACGCATTACCATGGGTTCTGGGATGTTTGTCAAGTCATGTTTATAAATTGGTAATAATAGCGTTATTACGATAAAAGGTAGGCGACACATTACGCTGTACCCATAACGGCTTGGTCTATTTCGCATATCGCTCGCCATACACTACCAATGGGAATGTATGGTGAGCGATATGCTGAAATAGGCCAAGCCGCGAAAATATAGCACGCTTATAGCGTGGTCTGTCACTGGCTTAATTCTCGAATCTCGACCGCGTTTTCTCTATTCGTCTGTCCTAATAAAAACTAGCGAATTGTAATAAAACACATACAAAATCAAAATTAATTTAAAATTATCACTTTTTAATGATTATAGAAAGCATATTAACCAAGTTAAAATAATATGAACAACATGCTAAATACATTAGAATAACAGGACACAAAATACAAAGATCAATTATTACATATAATTTTTAGAAAAACAAATTGTAATTTTTAATAATGACACTATTAGGGTCTCGCTCGTTATATTCTACGTGTTCATAGATGGCGTTAATTAATTTATTTTATTAAAATACGTTTTTTTCAAGATATTGCTTTGCAATATTATGATAAATTATTTGTTTGCGCCCGTACATACGCAATATGAATATGAATAAATTGTTTTGTCCGCAAAAAAAAAGCAATACTTTCTATAGAAAGGGATACAAATACAATATTGGTTTGAATCATCGGTACAATATTGTATTTGTATTCATTTCTCGAAAGAATTGAGTTTTACTGAATTCATTTAACAGATATTGTATTGTGACTCTTTGAGCCATTTAAAAATAACTAGTTATTCTACCAATAGGTAATAACTACTTCAATCATCCAGTAATTTGATACAATCAATTCGGTTAATTATGTACGTGTTGTTTTCGAACTTTATTTTTATTTAATAATATATTTTTTAAATCAACTACTGCTACAATAACTATAATACTGGCTAATTTGATACAATCAATTCGGTTAATTATGTACGTGTTGTTTTCGAACTTTATTTTTATTTAATAATATATTTTTTTTAATCAACTACTGCTACAATAACTATAATACTGGCATGTGCTGGTGTGGTAGTCGAAAATCATGTAAAAAAAATTTTTATACAAAAACTTATGAACAAATAAAAAAGAAATTTTCAAAGCATTTTCATTTTTCAAAGACAAGCATTCCCATCTACTACCAGCGCTATAGCGAAAAGGGTTCATTTTATAATGAAGGATGACTAAGCTAGCAGAAAATTGAACCAGTGACTCCTGGTAATGTTCATTGTGGGAATCCTTTGGAACACCTAGGTTGGGTTGTTTGACAGAATTTGAACAATACAATACATCAAATTTCAAAGTTGCTTTTCAAGTTTTTTTAAAGTCTATTCAAGTTCTGTTATTAATTCAGTTCTGTGAAGCAACATCATCATAGTGATATAATAACATAATTTGAATAGGGCCTTTACAGAACTTGAAAATCAACGTTGAAATTTAATGAATTGATAATGAACAAATTCTGTGAAAACACCCGTGATTATCCATTAACCGACTATGCTACTAGTCATAATACCAGGTATTGCCCTGGCAGTATAATAATCCACATGTTCATCGAGATTTCTTTTTCCTCATTTAAATTGCTTAACAACGCTGGCAAAATTAGTTTTAAACAGGCTGCGCCAATGAAGTTGTGCAACTATTTGTTTTATATTTACGTGGTTGTATTAAAAGTATGCGCCTTTTAATAATGACTCTTTTAAGGCCTAGAATTTTAATGAAAGCGGGAAAACTTTGCATTAATAAATGCCTCATTACCCGCTCGCTGCAGCGCGGGAAATAGGATATTAAAAATTACAATATCCATTAAGGTGAAATAATAAGCTATGGTCATTAGGTAAGGGTAGGTACTGGGTTTATTAAAATAATGAATACCTCCGCCCTTGGTCTGCAGGGTTGGGGGACCTTCCGAAGGGATTATTTTCTCCGGGGTTAAACTTAATTAAATTGCCCACGGACAATGTATATACTCCTTGATTTATTAAAGAAAATTAATAAAAATGACTTTGGGAATTAATCACCAAAGACTAATGCTTCGTCACATTATAATGATTATTTGGGAAACATTGTCCTATCTGCTCTGCCCACTGTAGAGATAAACCGATGGAAGTGTGTTGTGGGCGTTTCTACGAGCCTGAAGTAAGCTCAAGTTTACTTTACTTCTGGTGAAATTGACCAAACATTTCCAAATATCGGAATTCTTTCTTTAACAGAAAACAGTGTAAGAATAAACATACCTAGCAGAGGCTAAACAACGTATGTGACTATTTGAATAATGATAGTAAAAATAAATTATTTTAAGATCTTTCGGTGATGTTTCCCTGTCATGGGGTGACATTAAAATCTAAGAGCGCTATTCTATTACGAAATAAAACATAGAGATCAAATGTAATAATTTTTGTCTCGAAAACGGCGCTATTTAAATTTTCCAATTAATTTGGTAATTCGATATTTAACAAGCCATAACACTTATAACATAGAGAATTCGAATAAAAACATAATTTGAAAGAGACAATCTTATTATCAATCTCTTCCGTAAAATTTGACTTCCGATAAATAAATCACAGCTATTCAACTTGAACTATGGAGAATAAATTACTGTTGAATGATAACATAGCTTCGTGATATTTTACTTGCAAACTTCAAAACAGAGAAGAAAGCAAAGTTTTCCTTCTTGGAAGATAAAATTTATCTCCACGTGAAGTGGACCCTTTATACAAAATTATTTGGAATATACCTATCTTGTACTAATAAATTATTCGGCATTCTATCGTACTTAACCCTCTAGAACACTAGATGCCCGAATTATTAATTTGTGGGGACTCTTTGATCGGATTTAGTCCTTAGTTCAATTTTTTTATTGTTTTTTTTTTTATTATAGGGACTATTTCAACATTATACATACAAAATGTTTTTTAGTGTTTTGTTCAGAGTTTTTTCATTAATCTCTTTCAGCCAGATTTTTATTCTTGCTTTGTAATCATTGTAATTAAAAGGTATCATTGGCAGTTAGTAGCAGAGTGAACAAATGCGTCGGGTTGCCACGCAGACGTCGTGGGTTAGCTTCCTCTGCTATCCATAACTGCACAAGAAATATATTCCGCCAATAATGATGGTGATAGAAGATTTTCATAAGTTTTGAATAAATGAACGGGTTTGAAGAAATGAACTGATTGTGACTGAAGTCTTTCTTAAAAAAAATACTTACGCGGATCTTACATTGGGGGTCAAGATTCGTTATATTATAATAAATTAAATTGAACATTGACAAAAAAATTTTTGCGAGAGATCTTAAGGAGAAACCATTTATTACTTATACCAAGGCGAGTAAGCGGTGTATAAGCTCCAGTTTAGAACTATAGCATAAGAAGCTTTTTTTAAACTTTTACATTTCATTATAACGACATTATGATTTAAGGAACATTTCCTTATCTGTAACCATAATATTATGGATTTTAGTATATTTTACATCCATCAATAAATTAATTCATTGCAATCGTTAATAAATCCCTCAAACTACTTGGTTTCATCACTAGAATCACTTCGGACTTCAAAAACGTAAATACCCTTAGAACTCTTTACTGCTCCTTGGTTCGCCCCCATCTTAAATATGCTTGTGTTATCTGGTCTCCTTTTTATGCTGTCCACATTCGACGCATTGAATCTTTTCAACATCGGTTCTTAAGAGGGATTGCTAGGAGGCTAGGATTAGAAAAAGGCAAATACTCATATTATGAAATTGAACTAACTCTAAATCTCTCTTCTTTGGAAGTCCGTCGGGAAAGAAATGACCTCATTTGCTTCTTCAATATTATAAATGGTATTATTGATTCACCTACTCTACTGCAACTCATTCCCTTCAATAGTCACTCGCACAGACTCAGAAATAATGAACTGCTCTTCCTCAACCATCATTCGACAAATTATGGATATTATTCACCATTGTCCAGAATGTGTAGACTGGTCAACTCAAGTCAAAACCTTAACTTTTTTGGGATAAGTCTGAATGATTTTTGCCAGTCGCTAAACAAGTGACGGAATATTATAAGTGTCATGTGGTCCCGACCCACGGCGTAGTCTTGACTTAATTCGACTTGTCACATTATTTTCTTATATTATATCTGCCTTATGTCTTTGCTTTCATGTACCTTTGTCTACTTCTGTATTTTTCATTTTACTGTATTCGTGTTATTATTTTGTAATTTGGACGATGTCCGTTAATAATAAATAAATCATTAAATGTAAAATTTATTTTATTTATTTATTGCATCTCACTATACATAAATCATGTGTTTTCTTATAAAAATAAACCTCACTAGGACTAAGCCTGTATCGAGGTTAACAATTTACATTTGAGTGAAGCAAACATAGAGTAATCACAAAAATAAAGTAATACTACATACAGACTGACCACATTAATTTCATCACTAATAAACTAAAACGAGTCATGTACCTAATGAAGTCCATCAAAAACATTTTCCCTCTAAAAATACTCAGATCCATATATTTTGCACTGTGTCAATCCATTGCCACATATGGAATACTAGCTTGGGGAAGTGCTACAAGAATGACAATTGACCCAATTCAAAAGGCGATAATTAAAATAATCCTAAAAGTACCATTCGACACAGAATCAAGCGAAATTTACAAAACATTAGAAGTCTTGTCAAAAAGACAACTTTATGCCAAATCTGCATTACTACACCTCCTCCAACACAAACTCCATATTCCAATTCAACCAAAAACTTCGTTAAAAACCAGATCCTTAACAAATAAAACACTAAACATACCTATAACACACACCACACACGGACAAAGACACTTTAAATACTACGCTACTAAACTGTTTAATTGTATGCCCATTACTCTGAAGCAACTACTAACTGCAAATACATCCGCAAAAATTCACAAAAAACACATCACAGCCTGGATCAAAAACCAAGATATTTTATTTTTTCAAAACATGATAACCCCTAACCAAACATAACTAAACCATAAACAGTGTATAATAAATAAACACGTTTTTCGAGATTTTACCAACTATACTCACACTTACAATACAAATATATGCACTTAATATATATATATATATATATATATATATATATATATATATATATATATATATATATATTAATATATATATTTTTTACATATACATTATGAATATTCAATTTACAAAAACTATCAAAATTTTATGAATATTCAATTTACAAAAACCAAAAAAAATAAATAATAATAATAATTAAAATTAAAACTTGTAAAAAATAAAAAATTTCTTCTACAACACATAAATACTTGTCACACCTATACATAACCACGTAAACACCTCAGCACAGGTTCTCCTAGTGAGGTGTTCACGAAACATACAATATTAATCACATACAGTTTCACCTTCTCAAACCTACCTTACACACAACATATTATAGTTATAAGTTTGAAATGTATCTATACAAATATAAATAATTATGTGAACACTGTAAAAATTATATAGAAATAAATAAAAATAAAAATTAAAAAACACAAAATATTTCAAAACAAAGAAAAAATATGTATTCGATGAGTTACCAGATGGGTAATTTTACAGTATATTGTAACAATATTTTAACCATAACTACTAATTAATCAATCATACGGGCATGTGCCTAGTATGGTGGCTGTAGAAACAAAAAACTGTAATCATTTAAATTTTTATGAATAAAGAAACACAAAAAAAATAAAAAAATAATTCCGAAGAAGAAACAAGTAGATAATAAAGACAGCTAGGGTGATTACTTGTATAAAATCTTATTATAGTATTTGAGAAAGGACAAGGATGAAAAAATATTAAGACAATCGCCTGTCAATACACACATCTTAACTAACTTTTTTTGTTTCTTTGACCTAAGGAAGTTTTAGTATGTACCGCCACAAAGTTCAATGTAGAGCCAATTCTAGTTGCACGCGTTTGTTGTGTTCTTTCTGCAAATTTGATAATCGACAAAGTATATGTAATTTTATTTTTAAAATAAATATAATTTTGCAGTCACGAACTAAAAAAAAACTGTTTTTATTCCATTTTTATTGAGTAACTATATTTATATATTGTATACTAATATTTTCCCAATCAATTGTTTCAATCTGATTGAAATATTTATTTACAAAAAAAGCTTCAATTATTTAATCCAAATAATTTTCAATATTTAATCTACATTCAAATTTGGTTACAGAAAAACATAGTAAGTGTAAACTCTCTAACAAATCAATCCTCACAACAGGAGTGCTCTTTTCAACGGTCCATTTCTGCCGCATCACATCGAACAACGATCGTTTTTGGCAGTTCTGGCCTATCCGAAGAACAACGATTTATCGTTACGGCACCCAGAGGGTTAATAAATAGGTTCTGGGTAATGGAGAAAGTTATAACGGTGGAAGGTGTCGGCTGTCGGCGTATTACATTGAGAACGCTAATAGAACGGTATTTGGTGTTCATCCGTCGTTCTCTTCTGAGAGGTTTTCACGCAATATTTACTTTATCATTTGGCACTTCAGGCTGCTTTGTATTGCAATTCAATTCAATTCAATTTGTTTATTAATTTCAAAAACATTACAAAATTGTTCATTTCAAAGCGTTTTTAAAATAATTTTTATAATAAGAATTAAAAGATTAATATTTACAGTGTTTATATCAACTATACCAGTGATAATAGAGCTTGCCTTTTAAAGGAAGCTTCATTAATGGCAAACATGTCGATATCCGAATTGATTCTGTTCAACAGCAAGATTGCTCTCCCCACAGGCATGACCATTGGCAAGTTAGTTCTGCAGGCCGGGAGATAAAATAGTCTATGTTGTCGGTGACGTAGATAACCATCGGGAACATAGAAATGAATGCTCTCCATGATGACCGAGTTTTCAAACCATCCACGAATCAGTCTAAAGAAATGTGTAGCAATGCATACCCAAAAGAAAGTCAGTGGGATAGAGCCACGGGTAGTAGCCATACTCCCTCATGTAGTAGAAAATCTCAAGAATCTCAAGAATCGCAATGCTCTTATATGAGTAAAAAACACTTAGAACTGTAGTATACCTAATTGGTTCAGTCAAGTCAAGAGTTCAAAACCCGAGATATTATTATGCGGGATGTATATTTTTTTTATATTTATTTTTTATTAATTTTTATTTAAGGTTATTAACAAAATCATGTGCGCTGCCCGACTCACTAGACAATAATCTGTTCTGAGCCGGGTAGCAGTATAATTACATATATTTTGTAGACAAATCAGGGCTTGATAAAAATATAAAAGAATAAATAAAATAATGCAGATATAAAATATTACATACATATTTAAAAACAAAAAAACTGAACAAACTTTAGTGTGAGAGTTCTTTTTTTTTTTTTTTTTTTATAGTGAATACCTCACAAGAATTGAGATGGAGTAACCCATAAAAACTTATCATATGTATCGAGTAAAGTTGTATTTAAAAGTTATTAGCGTGTACCCGAAAGACTTTAACCAACGTTTCCTGAGAAAATTTGAAAAATGAAGTGTGCAAAAATTCATCAATCAAGTAATAAAAGTGTAGATTTGTATACAAATCAAACCCACGCCGCATGCCAAAGACACTCTTCTGTAAATAGTATAAAATAAAGTCACTATCTGCGTCTGTCTGTTTGTGCGCTTAGTTCTTCTAAACTATGCAACGGAGTTTGATAGTGTTTTTACTATCATTTAGATAATTTCTAATACATGGATATTATATTTATTGAAAGTAGATAAAAGTCGAGTAACGCCGGGTATAAGTCAGATAGTATTTATAGAAATAAATAATAATATATCGCTGCATAACTCAACAAATTCATAAAGCCTTTCATTCTGTTATCTTTACAATCCTTGTCCCCTATTTTCTTTCCATCTGTCAACAGTCATCAATCAAAAGTCAACAGACAACATAGCTTTGTTTACTTTTTGATTTTATCGCAAATTTAACAGTTTAACGTTCAAATAATAAAATATATATAATTCACACCTTCACACGCGGAGAAAAATGAGTATTGCTGTTTTATTAAAATCCTGTTTCGTAATAAAATGTTAGCACTTTCCGAATATATCGGAACACGTTTTCATGCACCTGCGTTTGCCCTGTTCATATATAATGACGAATTGCGAAAATGTAATGATTTTTATGAACACGTGTTCCGACGTCGCATCAACACATGCCTTTATTTTACTTAAAGTTTATAATGAAACCTATCAATTCATTCGTTAAGGGCCTGTAGTCCCGTTTTTAACAGGATTACGAATAATTTGAAGAGATTTTTAATAAATTTGCAATATTTTACATCAGTAAGTTTTCTCCGTGTAGATTCATAGAACCATCATAGATACACGGAAAAAATGATCCTGTTAAAAAAGTGACAGCATGCAAACTGATAAAATATTAGTCACTCAGAATATATCGAGAACACGTGTTCTTTGCCTAACAGATGTCATGACGATATGCTACAATATAAGTATCTCAGTATTTGTATGAACACGTGCCCCGCTGTCCTAATAAAACATTTGCTTTTGACTGAAACTTTGTTAGAAACTCTTTCGATTCATTCCTTATAGGCCCGCATTTTTAAAAGGAAAACGAAAATTATTTTACATTATTATTGACAGTAAGTTTTCTCTGTGTAGAAGCTCTATTCGAAATAAATCAATCGAAAAGCTGTAATTATCCAGTCCAATAATTCATGTACAAATTAACGACCTTCGTAGCATTAATAATGAGGTCACTCCCTTTAATTCCCACGGCTCCGGCCCTTTGTGCCCGAGTTCCCGGGAAGGTGGGCAGATCCTTCCGCATTCCGGGCACGTACCGGCTAACAATAATAATTATCTCATGTCCCAGGCGGTCAATGCAACGGTATCCCAAATCCCAACAAAGATATATTATAATCCTAGAGTTCCGGGCAGCTTTACATTGTTCCCTGTTTAAAATCATTATTGCACCAGCATCTATAAAATAAATTATTCTAGAATATATCTTACAAATGTGGAAAATTCATAACACCATTATGAATTTCCCACATTTGGACGGTCCCCTTTAAACGCAGATTTTCGGCCGATTTCGGAGTTTGATTAAATTTCAATAATTCGACAAGCATAACAGCGAACCTTATTATATTTGGCCTAGTGCACATAAGTGTTGCGTGCAGTTTTAAGTAAAAACAATTACGTGTTTTGTAAAGCACTATCAAGATTATATACTAACTTATTTACTTACTATGTTTCGTGGGAAATTAACATTATTTATTTCATCTAGAATTGATAAAAAGCGGATATTCACATTAATTTTGTTGCTTTATTTATTATATATAATTAACCTGAAGTATTCTTATAAATTGAACTTTAAAATTACACCTACCACATGTGTTAGCTGGTTCCATGATAACTCAACACAGTGACAATTCAACACACTTTTAAAAAGGTGATATAAAGTCATTAGAAACGATGAAAAAAAATTTTTTTACTCAACCTAACCTAACCTACTTCACCCAGTTAATAAAGTTTTTGTTTCATCGCTTTCCATGACTTTATATAACTTTTTTTAAATGTGATGTATTATCATTGTGATGATTTATCCGGTCACTGTGTGCGCTAGATCATCGTTATATAGGTCTTCTATAGCATTGTTCCTTTTTAATTCTGAACAAAATACCGCATGTTATTATGGAAATGTCTCAGAAAGCCACAGAATATTAATACAACCTAGAAATGCGTTCCATGTAGATTTGAATAGAAGCCAATGTGGGTAATTGGATCTAGCCATACCAGCCCACTTAGCACTGTCTCTCTTACACTTGCCTGACATTGCATATCTCCATCCCATTTGATCGAAATGAAAATTTCATAATGACGATGCAACACACTTTTGCATATGATATTTAAGCAAAGAATGGTCTGACTTTTGGATCACGAAACACGCCCACATCGCATTTATTGTGTTCTTCTTTATGCTATGCAGTAAACTGTATGCTACAAAGGTAACGACGCGGTAGACCGCATGATTTAGTGTGGATACATGTCACAATAGACCCTTAGGTTTTGTGAACAAATAGTTTTTATATTTTCATTTCCATTATAAGTGTCTTCGTTCAACGTATGTTATAGTGTAAACATCCCAGTGAACCGTATGATATGTATGTTATTGTTAAAATGTTTCATTAAACCGTACCCTATTGTTTGAATCCTCCTGCTAGGTTTGGCTAATGGATCATAGATTCGAAAAAATATTGTGGGGAATCTAGTACCGAGCAAATGGAGGATACCCGATACAAATTCAACCAATAAAAAATTTGGACATACCATCACTGCTTTCATCTGCTGAAACCGGTAAAGGTCAGAAATAAAAAGGAGTTTAAAATTTTTTCTATATATAATAATTGCATAAACCCAAATGTAAACATTTTTCATTTATAAGAATGACACACATCTTGAATCACGAAGGACGAAATGGTCACGCATTACGGAATCATCACAAAGTGGAACAGTTGGTACAAAGATAAGTGAAGTAAGTAGTAAATGAAGGAAATGAACATTTCAATCCTTTGCAAGAACTGAATAACAACCAATGAGTGGGAGACAAAACCAACTCATATTGAATAGTCCAATTACTTCATCTACCTTATAGCAAGCAACTTTGTGTAAATGAGAAGATCTGCAGAACGATATGATCTTTTAATTAACAATGTCTCGCACAAGTCGTGTAAGTGAACGCACGGTTTATTGCTGCGTTTGCGTGTTTGGATAAAACGCATGTACACGGATCAAACAGTGTGAAGTTTTGATGGTAATCTTCCAAGATTCAAAGAAAGCTTGGCGCTTGCTATAAACTAGAGATTCTGTTTAATTTCTCCTTATTAAAAAAGTAGTCTAGGAAAACCGAAGAATCTATACAGACAATACAAAAGTATTATTTCATTTAAAAAATCGCTACACTCTCCCCAAACTCCTCGAAACATCGACCAACTAAGGCCCAGTTATTTCGCTGAAATTCACGTGTGACAAAGTCATCAAATGGCCACTCAGCGCCATTTCGGTTCTTTTGATAACTGAAAGGTTCCCATTAAATTCCGTTTCATCTTTTGAACAAATTGTTATCAGCAGAAGAGGACAACTATCATGTTGTCAAGCTTGTCAGCTTATTACAATTTGATAGAAAGCTGAAACGCACCTGGAATCGGCGTTTAACGGGGACCTTTCATATATAAATAAAAACTAAAATGGCGCTGATTGGCCATTTGATAACAATGTTACATTTGAATAAAAACACTACAAAATAAAAAATAAATCAAAATAAAATAATCGTCCGGTTTGCCGGCACTGAAACTGAAACTTAAAAAACTGAATTTCTGCGAAACAACAGCCTAAATCCATTTCGATGTCTCGAACGCATTATACTGAAATCTACCTTACAGCAATAACGAATTCTAAATATTCTTATTTCCCCACGAATATAGGTAAAAGACATAAAAATATAGTCTAAATAGTGGAACTTATTTATTTTGTGGGTAATTTTATATGATAGAAAAAAGTTAATCAGAGGAAATTGCCACATATAATCTTAGCCATAAAACAGTATGTTTTAGTTGTTCCTCAAATGCATTAATAATTTCATAATTCAAATGGAAATTATTTAGAAGTTTACCTACGCTTATATTTTTTGAAACGTAATTAACAATTTTATTTCTATTTCTAGCTAAGCGAAACTGTAGAAAAAGCTTCAATTTATCCAAACGCATAATTTTGGTATTCGTAATATAAACCGAATCGTGGTAAAAATTAATCGAAAAAGGTGATTTCACTGTTAGCTTCGCCGTCAGTCTCTCAAAGTCGCCCAACCAGATGGCAACGCCTGGCTTTACATCACACAGATGGGGCAGTTCCTGTGAGGTGTCAGATTAAAAAACAATCAATAGCATTAACCTTTGGAATGCCAGCGAATCGTAGCAGATTTGCTAGGAACTTACCGCACTTTCCTCGGTTTTATGATATTTCGAACCTTAAAACATGTTCGTAGCATATTAAAATAAATTTTATTCGCTTGGCAAGGAAATAATACATTTATTACTATTATTCTAGCTTGCCGTTTTGTCACTTGCAAACATTGATTTTTTTGGTGACCGGATAACTCATAAAAATGACAACTCAACACACCTTTAAAAAGTGATTTAAAGTCACGTAGTTAGGTTTATTTATACGTTGTTTTTTTTCATCGATTTAAATGACTTTTTAAAGGTACGTTGACTTGTAATTGTGTTGAGTTATCATGGATCCGATTATTTTTATCTGTGAAAGAGTCAAATGTCATAATTTTTCATTTTCAAAAGTCATAGCACTGTATTTAATTTCAGGAAAGCTTCGTATAACTTATTTTTATTGTGAAGAACGCTTATTTGGCTTAAAAATAAAATATTTTCGTATTTCTTCATTATTATATATATTATTTACAAAATCAGAGAGAAAAAAATCTTTGAAATAAGATTTTAATAAATATATTAACACATTTTGTGGTAAGACGGTACGATTTACAAAAACGTAATTTTGCAAAAAAACATGTAAGTTATTACGAAAATAGTGTCGGTCGGCGCATGAAGGGCAGCTCGACATTTTTGCGGATGGTTGAAGGGTTTACATAACAACCATGTTAAAATATGTAATAAACAATTCACCATGAATGCAATTCAAACAATGCACTAGATGGCACGTATTTAAAGCATTGAATTCAGTGGACCGATGCGTGCTATGGTAGCTGCATAGTGTATTATCTCGTTCCGCGGAATATCCGTACAACGTGCACTTGCCACAAAGCCACAAGGCCTGCCCGTGTCGCGTGACGGGCGGTGCGTGATAATAGATTCTAATAACGACGTCAAAGTCAAGTGCAAAACGTGACAGATGCCATCTATTTATAAGCTGGGGAATAGAATATGCAACAACTGGCACGCCCAATTAAATTCACATAATATCATACATATTTCATTAAATGTTGTGAAGATTTTTATCCTACTGTCTATTCCAGAGTTGGGTATAAATGTTCGACACTCATTGACGTAGCCAATTGATTGTATGAGCGTCCAAGTATCTTAGGTACCAAATTCATAAAAATAATATATTTAAATATTTCGGTTTATTTTATTTTATTTTTTTATGGTTCGTTTTTCTTGGGTTATGCATAGTTTTCATCCTTTAAGGAGAGCACGCCACTGATGATGGCTTCTCGTTCTTGTAAAAGAAAATTATATTTGGAAGAAAGGAAATAATTTTATAGGTAGGACAATACAAGAAAACTCATTCCTTTGACTTTACTAGTAGGTTGGTAGTTGTTGCTCAACTTCAACAACAATTAAGTTAGACAGTTACAGGTACATTTCAAAGCTTGACAGTTCATGGTGTGACGAACTGAAAATAAGTGCGTTAAACTGTAATTTTTAGACTGAAAAGGTTGCACAAAGAAAGGATTTAAGGAAGAAAGGGTGTAGCAGTGCGTACTTCTGGACAGCAGTTCCTACCCGATTAGAATAAACATTGGTCAACATTCTACAATTGGCACTACTGTTTCGAGCTATTGGTGCAGAGCGCACTTCATCGACCTGAGTTGCTTGCTGGACTCGGGAGACTACGGTGTGTTCGTGCGACGCTGAACAATGAGGGTCTACTTTGCAAATCACGAAAGGTCTTTTTCACTTATAACCTTTTTAACAATGTACTTATAATTCAAATAGGGATTACTTATTTTAACTTCTTGCGTAGTTATTTCATAACTCGCTGGCGCCCGCTCAGACATTCCTTACAAGATTTAAATGTTTTAAATTTATTAATGTTACATGTTCGTTAGTCAAAATTTTATCAAGATGGCGTTAAACACACGTTTATTCTTGACACGCCCGGAGATAAGTTGTTTGATAGAGTCTCATGTTTATTTTATTTGATTAATTATTTTAATAATTGTTTTTAATAAATTAGCGTCTGTTGATATTAAAACATTCTATTATTTAATCTTCCTTATCAGTTCTCATCACTACCTTACTACATTGCGTTAGTGCGTGTGCGTAGATGTCTAGATTATTGTATTCGGTAAATTCACCAATTAATGTCACAATCGATAGATCCATCATTAATTTATACAATTAATCTTTTCATCACCCATCCATTAGCAACAATGTTACAAATGGCGCCCAACGTGGGGCGAACCTAATTTTGACTAAATAATAATGCAGTATTTTTTTTTCTCTTTCCTTGTTTTAATCTTGTATTGGGATGTCTGATTTTTTTTATGAACTTTCTTGTATAATCCCTTGAAAAGACCTTTCGTTTTGCATGGTAGATGTTCGGGTGTTGTTCGAAATACATCGTGTCACTGAGATTTTATTAATTCTTCATTTTACGCAGCTTTTTATCCGGCACAACTCATGACGTTTTTCGTCTTATTATCGTGTTCGTTAGTACGCTGACGTCACACTTATTTTATATTTTTTTGTGTTTTGCGGCGATTGTGGTTGTTGTATTGTTGCTTGCATGTTCTATTGATTTTTTTCTACCTACCCTGTTAGTTAGGTATGACGGATTCGACCATTTTAACAAGAAGTCGTGCGTTAATCATGTCTAAACCAGAGGATGGCACTACTTCGGCAAATTCGGCGGTCGCGTCTAACACAGTTCCGGTTCACAAATGGAACTTAACCTTCGACGGTACTGGGAACGTGCATAATTTCATTGAACGGGTCAACGATTTGTCTATATCTCGGAACGTAATTACAGCTTCTCTTTTTTCATCTGCGGTGGAACTTTTTACAGGTCATGCTTTAGACTGGTTTAGAGTCAACCGTTCTTCTTTTAAGTCATGGACGGATATTGTAATTGCTCTAAAGGAAGAATTTGAGCTACTGGACCATGAAAGACGTTTAGTTGCTCAGATCAGAGCCACGTACCAGCAACAAAAAGAGAACCTGGGTTCATTCATAACGCGGGTCTTGACTTTAAACAATCAATTGTCGTCAAAATTACCAGATGACGAAATTCTGGAAATATTGCAATGTAATATGTTACCGAGATACATTAAAAAATTATCGCTCTCTGTCATCTCGGACATTAATTGTCTGAAAAAATTGGGAAAAATGATTGAACTAGCAGACAGTCGGTCTGATTCCAGACCTTCCCCGCCAAATGCAAATACTGTTAATTATAATAATGTTTCTCATTCCTCCTCAAATAATGCATTTAGCAGAGGGAATAACAGAATGTCTCAGATTAATCCCAATTTCAGGAATCATCGTCAATCTTTTGAGTTCAGTAAACGTAGCCCGTCAAATATGAGTTCTAGGGAGGTGAGATGTTTCCGCTGTGGCCGTCCTGGGGTGAAGGCGCCTTCATGCAACTGCTGGCAGGCAAAAAACTAGATGTCCTGGGGGTCCTGTCTGCGAGCGGCAAGTCGACACCGTTCGCTGACATCACCGCCAGGCATCGGCTTGCTGTGCTGTCGGAAACCAGAACTTTCTTCAAGAACCTTTGGACTTCGAAGGTGGTGAGTGCGGCAAAAAGGGATGGCCGTCCACACATCATTTTCCAGGTTCTGGGTTCCAACTTTTCTGGCCTTCTTGACTCTGGTTCGCATATCTCAATTATTGGTAATAATTTTCATCGTCAATTTTTAAATCTAGGGTTAAATCTTTCTGTTCTTAAGAAAAAATTTTCACTCACTTCTGCTACGGGTCATACTGTGGAGTGCGTTCACAAAATTGCGGTTCCGGTAGTTCTTGGTAACGTTAAGAAAATTTTTCATTTTGTAGTTATGCCAGATATAAAATCTAACATCATCCTCGGTTGCGACTTTTGGAAAGTTTTTAACATTTGTCCCAAGTTAACTAAATTAATGACTAATGACTCTGACAATAGTTGCGTGTCTGAGGTAAGAGGACTGGATAGCTTTGAGAACTTAGATTCATCTCAACAATCAATCTTAAATAACGTTATACATGAATTTAAAGCCTTTTCTGGTAATCGTTTGGGTAGAACGTCTCTTGAAAAACATGTCATTGACACGGGTGATTGTCAACCTATTAAGCAACGTGTTTATCCGATATCTCCTCATTTATTGCCGGAAGCTCACAGAGAACTTGACAGACTATTAAATCTGGGAGTAGTAGAACCCAGCAATAGCTCGTGGAATAATCCTATTGTTTTAGTGCCTAAGAAAAATGGTTCTTTTAGACTTTGCTTGGATAGTAGAAAACTCAACGCGGTCACGCGGCGGGACGCTTATAGTCTACCGTTGATATCTGATATCTTAAATAGTCTCGGAGGAGCACGTTATCTATCAACTTTAGACCTTAATGATGCTTTTTTTCAAATCCCGTTAGAGGAAGATTCTAAAGAGAAAACCGCATTTACTATCCCTAAACGAGGCCTATTCCACTTTGTAACAATGCCTTTTGGTCTTCATGGTGCGAGTTCTCGGATGATGAGGCTCATGGACAAGGTTTTGGGTCCGGAGTTCGATGGGAAGGTCTTTTGTTATCTAGATGACATAATTATCATTAGCTCTACCTTTGAAAAACACATTGATCTTTTAAGACGGGTTAAACAAAAGTTACAAGCCGCGGGTTTGACTATTAACGTAGAGAAGTCAGTCTTTTGTCGTGACTCCCTTAAATACCTAGGTTTCGTGATTGATAAGGATGGGTTGAGAACTGACCCGGAAAAAGTAAAAGCAATCGTTGACTTCCCCATTCCAACGTCGCAAAAGAGCTTGCGTAGGTTTATCGGTATACTTTCTTGGTACAAAAGGTTCATTTTAAATTTTTCTTTAATTGCAGCACCTTTGCATAATTTAACCAAAAAGGAGTTTGCTGGTAAAAAATTTGTATGGAATGAACAGGCTGATGCTGCCTTTACTAAATTAAAGAATATTCTGGTCAAGGCTCCTGTTCTTGCTTGTCCCGACTTTAGTAAACCCTTTACAATTAGTTGCGATGCATCGAACACCGGTTTGGGGGCGGTCCTTTCTCAATCTGACGTTAATGGTATAGAACACCCTATTTCCTTTATTTCCAGATCACTGTCTGCACAGGAGAAAAATCACTCCACAACCGAGAAGGAGTTAAATGCTATGATCCTTGCACTAGAGAAATTTAGGGGTTATATTGAAGGTTCGCCTATTCCTGTCAAGGTGATCACTGATCACTATAGTCTAAAATGGCTTACAAACTTAAAGTCTCCGTCGGTAGATTAGCGCGGTGGGCGGTTAGACTTCAGCAGTTCAATTTTGAAATAATTCATAGGAGCGGTAAAGACAACATTGTTCCGGACGCACTGTCTCGTGACCCTTTACATGTTGACTTGATTAATCAGTCCTTTTCCACTTCCGACCGTTGGTACTTAAGTTTGAAAGAGAAAATTTTGGCTAATCCGGAAAAATTTCCAGCGTTTAAAGTTTGCAATGGTGTCATCTTCAAACACATTCAGAGCATGGAGGCTCTACACAGGTCTTATGACTGGAAGGAAGTTCTCCCAAAAGAGTGTAGGAAAAACGTCATCGTTCAAAATCACGTTCCGCCTTCTTGTGCACATTTTGGCATCTTAAAAACGTTAAACAGGATTAAACTTAAATATTACTGGCCAAAAATGGCAGCTGATGTGAAGTCTTTTGTAAGTAAATGTCATACTTGTTTAGGTTATAAAAGTTCTAACTTACTGCCTCCTGGTTTGATGGGTGACCCGAAACTGGTGCAAAGGCCGTGGCAAAGGATTGCGACAGATCTATTAGGTCCTTACCCTAATTCTTACAAAAAGGGTTATACTTACCTTTTAGTGGTTTCTGATTTCTTTACGAAGTATACTAGACTTTTTCCACTTAGGAAAGCAACGGGTAGTGTTATTGCGGAAATTTTGGAAAATGATATCTTTTATAAATTCGGTGTTCCAGATACGATTGTTTTGGATAATGGCCCACAATATATATCGCGTGACATGAAAGCGCTGGCCAATAAATTTCATATCCGTCACTTGTTTTATAATTGCAGATATCACCCGCAGAATAACCCTGTTGAGCGTGTAAACAAGGTGTTGGTAGCAGCCCTGGGTTATTTTGTGGGATCTGATCACAGATCCTGGGCGTGCCATCTACCTGAAATTGAACTGGCTATAAACACGGCTGTTCATGAAGTCACAGGCTATACTCCGTTCTTCCTTAATTTTGGTAGAGAGATTGTTATTTCGGGAAATGACTACAAAGGTGTAGACTTTAACGCGGAAGACATTAGATTCTCTAAACGCGATTCATGGGCATCTGATTTACATGAATTAAATGACATTTTCTCCCAAGTTCGCACGTCCTTAAGACAATCATACGAACGTAATAAGGTTCAATATAATCTGCGTCGTAGGGACGTTCAATATGAGGTTGGGGACATTGTCTGGAGAAGGTCCTTTGCTTTGTCAGACGCTGGTAGATACTTTTCAGCAAAATTAGCCCCCAAATTTATACGTAGTAAAATTATTTGCAAGATATCGCCGGTTGCTTATCAATTAGCGGAAATGACAGGGAAACCCGTGGGAACTTTTCATGTCAAGGATATAATCAAGTTAGAAGAAGCTAACTGATCTCGGGGTGGGTTAATTGATGAACTATTTTTTCTTATGTTGTAATCGTTATACTTTTATTTGAGAATTAATCCCTTTTCTCTTGTTATATATTAGGTTATTGCTTGCCTTGCCCTCAGGTTTGCAATTTTTCTTGTGTTCTCTCATTGTGAGGACATGACTAGTATTTTGTGTCTTCACATTGAGTGTATTTTTGTATAAGTTTTGTTTTGTCCTTGTGTACATGTGTAGTATGTGTTTTGGGGTGTAATTTGTCCATTCCGATTCAACGCGGGAGATTGACGTTTTTTAATCTCACGCATTGAATCCACATTTTTTTGGATTTAAGTGCAATCATATTGTATTGAACATTTTGTAATCTCACAATTTGAATCCATTGTATTATTTTATGCGTTATCCTAGGGCAGTGAAATTCACAATCTCAGTTGGCCACTGTTTTGTGCTATTTTTCTGTTCGAGGGATCTCTTAATAGCTGATTTTACTTTGTGAGATAATACTGATTGTTCTTTAATGAACTAAGTACGCGATGGCGATTTGTTTTGAGGTACGGTTTGTCCTTTCTAGAGGGACATACTGTATTTCAATTATGGCATATACGAAGCTGTATTTCGGTTTAACAGTTCTGTACCGAGCTTGGTCCTCGTGTCATTTTAATTGTGTGCATGGTTGTTCTTTATATGTTGTTCTTTAGTACCTTAGTTTGCCTTGGTGTTGGTTGACTATTTTAATTCAATAATTTAGAAAATACTTCATGCAGTTTTCCGCGATAGCCTCAGATGCTCAGAACATTCTATTTTTCTCTGGTTTTAGGAAACCATTGGCATGGTGTTTTCTTTGATTTAGTCATTGTTTAATACACTTTTCAAATATAAAAAAAAAAATGTTACGTCATAATAATTAATCTAATAATTAATTTATTTTTTTTAATATTTATTTTGTAATTTAGTGAGTTTTCACTCGCTCAGGTTATTTGAGATTTACATAATCATATTTTTAACTTTTAAAAATTGCATCCTTTCATGAAGTTTTTTTTACTTTTATTTGCTCTTAATGTCCTTGGCTTGAATTATTATTAAAATGATATTTGTTCATATTATTGAATGTAAATGAGTAATTTTTTTTTACATTTTTTTTTAACAAATACTATGCGTTTTCACATGCAATTGCTGTGGCTTCTCTCTGAGCTCAAGACAAGTCGCATCAATTTCATTTGGACTTAGCTGTATTTTTGTCAATATTGGGTCATCAATATATGGTTCTGTTTGAGCCGGTCACTTCTATCTTATTATGAATTTGGGTTTGTTTCTGGGATAACTTTATAATTTTTCATCTCTGCTCGCAGAGGGCAGTAACTGCAATGTGGGTTTAGACTTTATTATTTTCATTTTATAGTGTTTCTTTTAGCTTCAAATTTAACTTTTGTTGGGCGCTCAGCTTTCACTTTTAGCTAGACTCGTTTTATAAAAAAATTTTAATAAATTTTGTTAGTCTTTACTACAGTTTATCTTTTCATTTGTTATTTTATTCAAGGTTTAAACTTCAGTAGTTGTTAAATTCCTTGCTCAGTAATCCATTTTGTCAAGCATAGCAAACCTTTCTTTTCACTTGCCTCAAGGAAGTCAGTCGCCTTCATCACTCTTCGGTTCTTCACGTCAAGATAACTCAAGATAATACAAAATTTCAAGATTTACAAACTTTTATCAATTCTTCGAGGAAGCAATTTTGTACAAGTTCGAGCCTTCAGGGAAGCAACATTCTTCTACGGGAAGAGTTTAATAGGATACTACCTGGCCGTTCACTGCTATCAGAAAGAGGGTGCAGCTTCTCAAGATTGCCTTTGTTGTCAACATTGGAGAATGGTGATACAATTATCGGGGCTCATTATCTTCGCCAAGCAAGTTCAATCTTCTTCACTGATGTCAGAAGAGGGTCATTCAGATATTCCATCAGCGAGAATTCTTCCTTCTACTTTCTTGGTGTTGGCGCTTCAATCCTTGCTCAGCGAGCACATCACGGACTTCTACAGAACGTGCTGGATTCTTCTTCTAAGGCATTATCTGCATTTTGTGACTCTTTACCACTTATTGGACTTGGATTTGGAGGCATGAGGAGAAAATCAAAAAAAAAAAAACGAAATTTTTTTTTTTCCTTTGGAAGGGGGGTAATGTAGCAGTGCGTACTTCTGGACAGCAGTTCCTACCCGATTAGAATAAACATTGGTCAACATTCTACAATTGGCACTACTGTTTCGAGCTATTGGTGCAGAGCGCACTTCATCGACCTGAGTTGCTTGCTGGACTCGGGAGACTACGGTGTGTTCGTGCGACGCTGAACAATGAGGGTCTACTTTGCAAATCACGAAAGGTCTTTTTCACTTATAACCTTTTTAACAATGTACTTATAATTCAAATAGGGATTACTTATTTTAACTTCTTGCGTAGTTATTTCATAACTCGCTGGCGCCCGCTCAGACATTCCTTACAAGATTTAAATGTTTTAAATTTATTAATGTTACATGTTCGTTAGTCAAAATTTTATCAAGATGGCGTTAAACACACGTTTATTCTTGACACGCCCGGAGATTAGTTGTTTGATAGAGTCTCATGTTTATTTTATTTGATTAATTATTTTAATAATTGTTTTTAATAAATTAGCGTCTGTTGATATTAAAACATTCTATTATTTAATCTTCCTTATCAGTTCTCATCACTACCTACCTACATTGCGTTAGTGCGTGTGCGTAGATGTCTAGATTATTGTATTCGGTAAATTCACCAATTAATGTCACAATCGATAGATCCATCATTAATTTATACAATTAATCTTTTCATCACCCATCCATTAGCAACAATGTTACAAGGGAGCTACTAAAACGCCCACCGACAGGTCCCAAGGGACAGATTTACTGCATCGTAGAACCGCCTCTGTTCACTTTGTCAAAAACCATAAAAATAAAACTCCACCCTAAAGATTAAAGAAGATACATCAAGAAGGCCTTGATATTATGTTGTCTATAAAATATCATAGTACGGCTTTACTCTTTATGGGGGTCAGAGCAAGTGGATATG
Source organism: Hesperophylax consimilis (assembly GCF_061612785.1). Classification (NCBI taxonomy): domain Eukaryota; kingdom Metazoa; phylum Arthropoda; class Insecta; order Trichoptera; family Limnephilidae; genus Hesperophylax; species Hesperophylax consimilis. The sequence continues at coordinate 14,763,116 of NC_142850.1, read as the reverse complement.
GAAGCAACAACGGATGCGGATGCACCGCGAGCATCACTCCTCTCTATCTCTTTTACCGGACAACCACTTCCGGTCCTTCGGGATACCGACTGGCCGATATCCACCCTCTATCCGCTATCCACAGGATACAGGAAGTATGGCGGAACTACGGGATCTGAAACCTACTCTAACGGTCTGGCGTCAAAGGTTTAAACTTTAAGGACGATCAATAGTAACTCTAAGTTGCAGAACTTACAAGTGGAAATCGGAAATCCGTTACGTGACATTTCTCATTAACGTATGTAGATATTTCACTGAAATCTGTCTCTATTACTTCAATGTAAAATAGCCATGTTGTTGAACAGTGAAATCAGATTGGAGCACGTCGAAGTTTTTTTCAATCGCGAGTATTTAATGTTTTATTATTGATAGTAAAAAAATATGTGTGCACCGTCTTCGGGTAGTTTTAATAACCATCTATCTAATCACCTTATAATACTAATTACATATTTTACCCCTATGTACAAGTTAAAATAATGAAAATAACAAAAGTTAACAAATACCTATTTAATAAAATAAAATACTTTTTTGTTTTAAAACCACGATATTTATTAATTTAAGAACCGACCGGTTTCGCTTTACTTAAGCATCATCAGGGTACAAATTAATACTAAACAAGAAATACATAATGTGTGTATATATATAACAAAATATAGAGGGAGACAACATGATACAAATATAAGCAACACAAAGACGGTCATAAAATACATTAACATAAGTGCACAAGTAATGGAAAAACCGCTAGATAATTATGTAGACTAATGGGTTATATCAATAAATCGGGAGAAACAAAGCATCAACTGGCATGGTGGTAAGGAGGTAAGGAGAACTGGGATTTTTTTATGGGTTTATTGGAAACAGACCTAATATTGGACTACTTGATATGTCTAATTGATTATTAAGTATCTGACTTTTGGTTTTTACAGCTTTTTTAATTTCTAGTGCCTCTAAGTTGTTTAGTCTGTTACCATGCCCGTTTTTATGTAAGATGTTAGCACCGGTGCTATGACAGAATGTATGATCTTTATCGATCAAATGATTTGCGAATTCGGAAAACCCGTTATTATTGAGGCAACGAAGATGCTCCTTTATCCTAATATTAACATTACGTGATGTCTTACCGATATAGAAAGCCGAACAATTATTGCAATTTAATTTATAAATCCCCGAATGACTTAATTTATCGTCCTTATCTTTAGAATTAATTAGAAATTTACCTATATTGTTATTAGTATAAAAGGCCGGTTTGACTTCAGAAGGAAGGTTTTTTACACTTAAGGTAGAAAAGTGATTAATAAATAAAATTCGCCGCCATTGATAATTAATATTATTATCATTGATTTGAGGACAAGGACTAGCAAAGAGGAAGCGATTAATGGCTATTTGTTTTAGCTTTTTATTTAAGATTAAATCTATAAAATTTGATTCATAGCCATTATTTACTGCTATGTTTTTAATTAGTTTTAGTTCACTATCAAAATTACTATCGGACATTGGAATTGTGACTAAACGATGGACCATTGAATGGAATGCGGAGTGCTTATGTGAAATAGGGTGATTGGAGGTGCTGTGTATGACAACGTCAGTATAGGAGGGTTTACGAAAAATGTTAAAATTAATTCTGTTATTAACGATCGATAAGGTAAGGTCTAAAAAATTTAAGTTTGAATTTATGCCTATTTCTAATGTGAATTTAATCTTATTATGAAAAGAGTTTATAAGTTTGAGGAAGGAATTCAGTTGACGCTTAGTCCCTGTCCATATACACAAAACATCATCAACGTATCTTTTCCAGTACAAGACATTTTTAATAAGATGTGAGGTACTAGATAAAATTTTATTTTCTAAGTTATCCATGAATATATCAGCAATCAGAGGACTGGTAGGGCTCCCCATAGCTAGGCCGTCACGTTGCTGATATATAACATTATTAAATTGAAAATAATTTTGATTCAGGCATATATTAAACAAGGAAGTTAAATCTTTTATAAAATCTATAGAGAGATCGGAACTATTTAATAAATCAGAAATTAAACATTTACTCTCTTCTATGGGAACATTGGGGAACAAATTTACAACGTCAAAAGAAATTAGTGTAGAATTACTAGGGAGAATCATATCTTTCAATTCTTCTACTAATGAAAAAGAGTTTTTAAGGGTATGTTTAGGGGAAAAAACATTGGTATTTTTAAACAAATTAGTAATAACGGATGATATTTTAAAATTTGGGGCGTTACAACATGAAACTACTGGCCTGACGGGGCAATTATTCTTGTGTATTTTAAGGAACCCATATAATTTAGGAGTTTTGGGATTTTTAGTTAAAAATTTAACTTTGTGATATGATTCATCTTTGAATATTTTAGTTTTACATGCTTGAAGTGTTTGTTTCACATTTTCTTGGAACTTATTGGTTGGGTCTTTCGCAAGTATTGCGAAATTGTCACTGTCAATGAAGTCCGCCACTTTAGAATTATATTCATTTCGAGGGAGTATGATCACTGTATTCCCCTTGTCCGCTTTCGTGAGGATCAAATCTTCATCCGTTAGTTTGGCACGAATATTCTTCACTATAGTCAACTCAGGATTTGGGTTAGGTTTAAATTTAGGTATTATTTTTTGTAAAGTTTCAGCACTTTTGTAACAGAATTTTTTCGGTTTACCACATAGAGCTGTGTCTATATCCACTGCTACCTCTTCTATTGCCGCATTAAAATTATTATTCGAGTATTTAAGGTTATATTTTAATCCCTTTGCCAATAGGGATATCTCCTCAGGAAGAAAATGTACAGAAGACAGGTTCTGTACACGGTCAAAAAATGTATGGACCGACTCCGGGTTACTAATATTAATATCTGGATTATTTATACGGCACAAGTTCTTGAGTTTTTTATTTACTGTATTAAGTTTATTAAAAGATTTAACTGACACTAGGTATCTCACTTTGTCGTCAAATAAGTCCCATTCGACTGGGTGCAACTCATACACTAGTTCAGTATGTAATAGTTTTATATTAAGTTTGATATTATTACGTCGTTTGTATTCACATTTTAGATCCTCTTTCAACCACGCCAATTTAGCTTTATACATGGAAGATTGAGGAATTAATGATTGATTTTTGGCGCTTTTGAACTGCGCATTTAAATAGTTAGGAAACACTTTCATTTTTATGCACTGTTTGAAAAAGTATATATTAATACACATCACTTTATACTTGATTGAAAAGTTTTTATACATTTTTGCTTTTTCGGCCGTACTCGCCAATTTAATATTATTGTAGAAAGCAATCACTTTGTGGTTTGACATATTTAATAAAATAAAATACTTTTTTGTTTTAAAACCACGATATTTATTAATTTAAGAACCGACCGGTTTCGCGTTAAAATATTTTCGTTAAAATACACAAGAATAATTGCCCCGTCAGGCCAGTAGTTTCATGTTGTAACGCCCCAAATTTTAAAATATCATCCGTTATTACTAATTTGTTTCAAAATACCAATGTTTTTTCCCCTAAACATACCCTTAAAAACTCTTTTTCATTAGTAGAAGAATTGAAAGATATGATTCTCCCTAGTAATTCTACACTAATTTCTTTTGACGTTGTAAATTTGTTCCCCAATGTTCCCATAGAAGAGAGTAAATGTTTAATTTCTGATTTATTAAATAGTTCCGATCTCTCTATAGATTTTATAAAAGATTTAACTTCCTTGTTTAATATATGCCTGAATCAAAATTATTTTCAATTTAATAATGTTATATATCAGCAACGTGACGGCCTAGCTATGGGGAGCCCTACCAGTCCTCTGATTGCTGATATATTCATGGATAACTTAGAAAATAAAATTTTATCTAGTACCTCACATCTTATTAAAAATGTCTTGTACTGGAAAAGATACGTTGATGATGTTTTGTGTATATGGACAGGGACTAAGCGTCAACTGAATTCCTTCCTCAAACTTATAAACTCTTTTCATAATAAGATTAAATTCACATTAGAAATAGGCATAAATTCAACCTTAAATTTTTTAGACCTTACCTTATCGATCGTTAATAACAGAATTAATTTTAACATTTTTCGTAAACCCTCCTATACTGACGTTGTCATACACAGCACCTCCAATCACCCTATTTCACATAAGCACTCCGCATTCCATTCAATGGTCCATCGTTTAGTCACAATTCCAATGTCCGATAGTAATTTTGATAGTGAACTAAAACTAATTAAAAACATAGCAGTAAATAATGGCTATGAATCAAATTTTATAGATTTAATCTTAAATAAAAAGCTAAAACAAATAGCCATTAATCGCTTCCTCTTTGCTAGTCCTTGTCCTCAAATCAATGATAATAATATTAATTATCAATGGCGGCGAATTTTATTTATTAATCACTTTTCTACCTTAAGTGTAAAAAACCTTCCTTCTGAAGTCAAACCGGCCTTTTATACTAATAACAATATAGGTAAATTTCTAATTAATTCTAAAGATAAGGACGATAAATTAAGTCATTCGGGGATTTATAAATTAAATTGCAATAATTGTTCGGCTTTCTATATCGGTAAGACATCACGTAATGTTAATATTAGGATAAAGGAGCATCTTCGTTGCCTCAATAATAACGGGTTTTCCGAATTCGCAAATCATTTGATCGATAAAGATCATACATTCTGTCATAGCACCGGTGCTAACATCTTACATAAAAACGGGCATGGTAACAGACTAAACAACTTAGAGGCACTAGAAATTAAAAAAGCTGTAAAAACCAAAAGTCAGATACTTAATAATCAATTAGACATATCAAGTAGTCCAATATTAGGTCTGTTTCCAATAAACCCATAAAAAAATCCCAGTTCTCCTTACCTCCTTACCACCATGCCAGTTGATGCTTTGTTTCTCCCGATTTATTGATATAACCCATTAGTCTACATAATTATCTAGCGGTTTTTCCATTACTTGTGCACTTATGTTAATGTATTTTATGACCGTCTTTGTGTTGCTTATATTTGTATCATGTTGTCTCCCTCTATATTTTGTTATATATATACACACATTATGTATTTCTTGTTTAGTATTAATTTGTACCCTGATGATGCTTAAGTAAAGCGAAACCGGTCGGTTCTTAAATTAATAAATATCGTGGTTTTAAAACAAAAAAGTATTTTATTTTATTAAATATGTCAAACCACAAAGTGATTGCTTTCTACAATAATATTAAATACCTATTTTTTTAGTTTTTCTTTCAATGTTACATGTAAATTGAATAATAATACTATAAATTTATATATAAAAATGCAAAACAGTCATTTTCAATACATGTAGGATTACGAAAGATTTTTTAAATATTTATATTTAGGGATCAGTAGGATTTATATATAGGTCCAATTAGAAATTCTACCGAGCCGAACCCTCTGGTATGAAAATATCTGGATTCGGTGGATTATTTTCCCATTTGATCTCTGGTGAGTTGACGTGTTGTTCTTGTATTTACTATGCTTATATAATGCACTTGCATAATGTGGATTGACTAGATGATAATTTGTGGAAAAGTGTGTGGAAGGGTTTAGTTTTACCTGTGGGGAAGATTTAACCCGGATATAAAGTCGGAAAAAATATAAAAGAAAACCTAAAATTAAAATGGAGTTCTACAAATTAAACTTGATAACAACAACAAAAACTAGCACGTATGATGCAGATGTTTTGAAGCGGTGATTCTTAGTTGGTAATGCGACAATTATATTATCACAAGGTTTTCTCAAAATAGTAATTACGCATGCTTGACAATAAGATTATACAAAATGCTAAAGAAAAATGGATAATCTATTGTACTTATATAAATTGGTATAATCGCGATGTGAAAATGACACTACGCTGACATTTTAACTCGTGACAGAAATTACACAGCAATTTTCAACAATTTATTATGTTCACGTAAAAGTACAATAAAGCAATAGTCATACAATCTACACGATTATCGCCCATTTCGCAAAACACAATACACGGCAACTAGCAACAACATTTTTAGTTTTGCATTTGGGTTTATTGTACAAATACAATAATCTAAGATGATTAGAGCTAAGACGAAAATAATTCAGAAGAACTTGTATTGAAAACATACAAAACTTGTGAGAAGGGGAGAGCCATACAAGACGGGACGCGGGCAAGAAGAAGATGACTTCTATGTATCTATTAAATATATGCTAGAATGTACTTATGACGGAATTCACTTATGGAAAAACTATAAAAGGTTTTTGTACGTAAAGGGGAGGAATACAGCCGACATGGACAGTTGGAGAAGACAAAATAATGGATTCGCATTTAGCGACGAGAGAATTACGATGCCGGCTGGGCGGGCGCTACGATGAAGATGAATTGTCGAAATCCATCACAATTTGCTAAATTAGGGCGTCGGCAATCCTATAGCGCGGAATAGTGAACCACTGGGCGTCAGCGATCGCCAATATTAACATCAGACAGCAAATTTGAAGAAAGCTTTAAAAATGCTTAACAAACCGCCCGCGAGTACTTTAGAGGAAAGCCTTCCGTTAAGATTTCTTATTTTTTGATATTTTTACTTTCTGCGGTAATTTCAGCAATTTATTACAGGTTTACTAGGCACATGCCCGTATTATAACGGTCAAATTCGCATTTAAATATTGACCAAAATTTAAAATATTGTATTGTAGGTAGCTACTGGAAATCCTCTCCTGAAAGCCTTATGGGATTTATTTTTGTACATTTATGATTTTAAAATAAATGTATTTGAACACAAAATAATATCCTGCAAAAGGGTTCGACAAATAGGATATTCCTATAATATAATATAATATAACTAGCCCAGATCAAACCTTCTGATAGATCCGCGAGCCCAGCCGCGAATAATGGGAAAGGAACATGCTTTGTTCCTTTCTGTTATTCGTGGCTCGGCTCATGGAATTTTTGTCCTGTTTATATGCACCCTTAAGAACATATAGTAGTAAATCTACATACATACATACATAAAAAAATACCGTTTAGTGAGTGATTGTTTAGCAAGAATATTTTTTGATATTTTTAATTCGATCGGACCATAGCAATTTACATATATGGTATTTCAAGGTAGACTATTTTATAATATGACCGCGACGCGTTATGTTTTTAAACGTAACTGAAGTTACAAAATAATTGTCTAATAGTTGATATCCAATATACGTATTGGTTTGTAAATGCTACCTAAACAAGTAAAAATACGTGATATATTAATAGATTTAACAAATTGTAGAGCTTAATTCCGTTTTGCGAACATGAGAAAAGGGCTCGTCAGCCAACGCAGGATGGTTGATGTCCCCTGATACTGAATATAAACTATAACGAAATACTGTTGTTAGTTTGGAAATTCTGACTAATGGTGGAAAGGGAAACCAGGCCTAAAAACCTAACGAAATTAACGCAGATCCGAAGAGACTTACTCCTTCCCGAGAGACCTGATATATTGTCGCTTTTCTATCAATCTTCGGCAAATTATTCTGACGGGAATTTCGCTACAATTTATCACGAAAGCTTAAAAAATATATTTTTTGAGTAGAAAGACTATCGAAATAAATTTGATGGAAAATTCCTGAGGGAAGACGCCCAGTGATTATCTCCAGACAAAACTGGAAGAAATAAAGTTCAAGCTGTTAATTAATACCTCCCTAATTGAGAATAACTGATCGACTAATTGTTCAGGGAGGGAGTGTCATCTTGACTTTTATACATTAAATAATTTAAATTAAATTAAATCATTAATACTCGGCATTATGTATTATACTTAATACTATTAACTCGGTCTACCAATTGAAGCAATAAACTACAATCATTTGATAAAAGAACTAAACTTATTAAAACTTTCAGATGGAAAACTTGTCTCCGACTTGATTTTTATTTTTAAATTGCTAATGGTATTATAGACAGCCCTGATTTATTAAGTCTTATTACCTTCCATATAACCTACAAGAACTAGTCGATCCAAAATTATTTTTAATTGCAACAAGAATATCAGGACTGAGTCATTTAGATACTCCCTTATACCTAGATTTGCATGCATTTGGCAATGTTTTCTCAGAAGTAGTAGATGTATTCAACTGCACGGAATATAGTTATGAGAAGGCTATAATAACATACCTCAATCACAATAATCAATGTTAGGCATGATAAAATTCTTCTGCGTGGGTCCTATATCATATGTTACTACATCTAAACTATTTACTCCAGATATCTTATAGTGTTAGCTATCATATGTATTATTTTACTAAAAATTAGAATTATTTCTTATCCAAAAGTATCATTAAGTCGCTGACAGCCCTAAATTATTAAAGCCACATTGCGATACCTGCCTAGCTATTCCAAGTAGAATTAATTTTGAAGGTAACAATAAACTCACTACTAATTACTCTATTATAATATTTTGCTAGATTATACATGTTAACAAGTCACTTTTTTATGCATATTAATATTCTGTTCAATTAAAATATTATCTGTTATTATAACATTCTATACCTTTATTTTAAACTCACCTTTGTATGTCATATTAATAATATTATCAACAAGGCCCTAAAGACTCTTGGCTTTATTTTGAGAGCTGCAAAAGATTTCAATAATTTAGGTACATTTATTATGTTATATAAAACCCTAGTCAGATGCCAACTTGAGTATAACTCTACGTTATGGTCTCCATTTTTCAATATTCATTCAGATAACATTGAAAAGATTCAACGGAAGTTTCTAAGGTTTATAAATTATAAATTGCATATTCCTATACAAAATATAAATTACAATTACCTCTTGGATAAAATGTCTATTGAAACTTTCAGAAAGAATAATACGCACAGATTTAATAATGTTACAAAGAATACTACATTTTAAAATTGACTGTCCCGAATTACTTCAATGTATCAATATCCATGTTCCCAAAAATTCATGCCGACATTTCTTACCTTTTTACTTCAATAACACCAGGACACTAGCTTACCAAAATTCTCCGATTCCGAGACTTCACAATCTCGGAAACAAATATTCTGATCTGGGTGATATATTTCATTTGAAAACTAATCAGTATAAATGTTGTATCTTCTATCACGTTTATTCTTCTAGACACAAATAGACCTATGTACCCATATAACTTCTCCGCTTCTAATATTTTGTTTTGTTGAATCTTTTAAATTCAATTATATGCGTGAGGATTCATTTTCGCCATTATGTTTACATTCTTCTTTATTGTATTAATTTTTAAGTGTTTACTCTGATACAAAATGCTTGTATTTTTTTTAAAGAAAAGCCCACTAGGGCGTGTAATAAATAAATAAATTTATTTTATATTAATTACTATCTATTATCATAAACACCTCATATCTCGATTTATGTCAGGTCTTATACAAACCATTATTACACTAGTAGATATTTATTTTAATTATGTATTGTCTCACTGCACTTCTATTAACAACTGTATCACTTGCAATAATATTTTTGTGTACAAATTACTTGTTCTGTAATTTATTACTAATATTCTCCTCTGCACCACTGTATGCTTATAATCCAATGTATCATTCTATTGTAAAAGCCATTTTATGGCGTTAAAATACATTTAAAAAATAACAGATGTCGATAAGCTAATTATTGAAAGATTTTACAAAAAATAAATTAAAATATAATTCCTATATTATATACTCGTATGTACATATATTTTGAACTCTGATATTTCATACAATATTATACCACACAGCCAAATAAGTTTGAGGTAAAGTGTATTCTAAGTTTATTCTTAAAATTTTCATAATTTTTTTCAGCTTGTATTTCCAGAGCTGTTTGAGGAAAAGTGGATCAGCACTTCACATGACCCGATACTAAACTTGATGGTGAAATATCTTTCTAGGGAAAAGACAAAACCTTGATCCTTAGTTTCATATCGGCCTTGATTTTTTTCTGACCCTCGCAATCACATTTAGGTCATATATAGCTTTACCAAACATGCTGTTCAGAGACCTTATTCCCCCTTTGACCGCGTTTGTTCAGTGAACTCCCATAAAAAAAGGTAAGGAAACAAGACAAATTAGTATTATAATTTTACCACACTTAAAACGGCGCGCTATTCAAATTTCGCGCAAAAAATATGGAAAAGACCAACATAGATTTATAATTAGAGTGATTTTTTGCTCTTTATTTAATCTCCGATTGAAGTTCCAATGAAATAGGCCACGAACCGCTACTGCTTACCTCAATGCCTACTTTCGCCCTTACTCTGCCAATTCCATGCCTCAATACGATACAAAAATCCAACATTTTTTTTAAATTTTTAAATGATAATGTATCAGTTATTGTTTCACTAGCTGACGTGTACCCGGTGTTGCTGGGGGTTATCCTTAGGAGATAGACATATATCATGGCAGACATTTCTGTAGGCCTTTTTAAGATATACAATTCCGTACGGTTTAGCCAGCTTTAGCAATGTAATGAGGGTCGCAGAGGGCCTGGTAGGAGACAAATGTCTTGGCTGCGAAATATACGAGAGTGGACCGGCATTAGAAGTGTGGAGGAGCTATTCCGGGCAGCGCAAGACAAAGAGACATTTTCAAGAGTGATCGCCAACGTCGGGGGGACCTGATACGGCACATAAAGAAGAAGAAGAAGCAATGTAAGCGCTCGAAAATAATCTTTTTAATACTTGATTACAAAACATTGACTTTTCTTTAATTAAAAAAAATATAATAAGCATACTTTATATATATAAACCTTTCGGAAGAAATTCTCTAAATGATAGTGAAAACCCTTTCAAAATCAGTTGCGTATTTCATTCCAAAAGGATAAAATATTTTCATTTATAAAAACATTTAATGCCGGTACCAAACGATATACACGTAATACAGTGAACTAAATATTTGTACAGTATCATAAATCAGGTAATATTAAGTACATTAACTAAATATCATAACAGGGTAAGCACACATTCATTACCTTTCTGGAAATAATTAAGCGAGTAAGTGTATTATTTAAGCTATGTGAACATTAATATAAACTAACTGTACCAGAGAGGAAATTTAGGGAAGCCATATTAAAATACGCTCAGAGGTTTGTTGTAGTGGTTGGGATAGAAAAAATATAATTAACTAGCTAAAGTGTGCCCGGCGTTACTGAGGGGTATCCTTAAAAAATAGACATATACATTATATACAATCGAAGACTTTTCTGCAGGCCGTTTTAAGATATATTATATATAATTCTGTATAACATTATTTTTATCTGTCTTATAAGGTTTAGCCAGCGTTAACAATGTAGTGCCCGAAAATATATTTATACGACTTTATTATAAAAAATCGACTTTTCTCTAATTTCTATAAATATAATATGCATATATTATATATGTAAACCTTCCGGAAGAAATTCTCTAAATGTAAGTGAAACCCCTATCAAAATCCGTTCCGTAGTTTAGATGAACTAAGCGCACAAACAGACAGTCGCGGATAGCGACTTTATTTCATACTATTTAGAGATTATAAAGTCAACATAATAAAAATAAGTACTTACCTACACCAAAATAACTATATTTTAAACCAATACATTTCAGAATAACTTAATATAAGCTTGTTAAAGCTATGTACCCACGCTCGTTCATGCTCGAAGATTTTACGCTCATTCGAACATATTTCAACGTGTGTACCTTCTCGCTCGGTGCTTTTTTGTTCGATATCGAGCCAACGCACAGTGGACGGAATGAAGAAAAAACACGAATTAATTGTTTGATGGCTAAATATTAGTGCAATATTTTTTTTAATCTTATTAATGAATTATAACTATTTTTAAGTAAAAATATTAATTTATTTTTATAAATGGCTTTTTCTCCATTCCGACATTAATTGTAGTGAAAAATTCTTAATCTTTTTGTAAAATGTAGGGCTCAAAATGTTAGAACCTGCCGCTATGTGGTATTTTTGTGTTACGTAATTAATTAAAAACTATTTTAATTTCGCAGAAGTGGCATTTAATATACCCCGTTTTTTTAATGCCTCGAATAATTCTCTCCGGAGAATGCATATAGGCCTTCCTGAAAATAACAAAATTGTTCAAGGAAGGACAAAAGATGATCACAATTTATATATGACATTAAAGGTGAGACTTCAGTCTACAATACTTATATATTCATAAATGGGAACAAACGATGTTTTGTTTCTAAATGCTAATTGAAATATGCATTTTAACAGCAAAAAAATTCAAAAATAGTGTAAAATTAGATGTTAGTTCAAATCTCACACACATGATATATTGATATATAGTTTTGTAAATTAAATTAAGAATACCTTGAGGAATGTCAGCCATAAGAAACTTTTGTAAATATATCCAAAAGTCACTTATTACACAACCGTCTCTGCTCACGCGTAGGAATGAACTGAAAAACGCGATGCCGAACATTCAACTTACGACACACTTTGCAGCGTTGCCAAACTTCCATCAAGCCCTATTGACATATTTAAATTAACACATAAAATGCAGAAACTATTGTACTACACTAAAAAAAATATAAATATTAAAAAAATTAACGTATGCAAAAACCACTTAATTCGCGTTTTTTTTCCATTCCGTCCAAAGTGCAACGGTTGAAAAAGATTCAAGGAACGTAATTCTTGATCGATGTTCGACAATTTACTATTTGGCTGAGCGTCTTGGTGGTATATCCATTGGCGTCTTGTGTCGAACAGCTCGAGCGTGTGGGCGCAACGACGAGCATGGTTCGAACTAAACATGTTCCATCGAGCAAAACCGTCGAGCATAAATAATGATGAATACGTGTGTACAAAGCTTAATATTTTGTTTGACACGGAAAACTGGATTCTAAATCAATCGATACTTCTATCTATCGTCTCAATTGGATTTTATAATATATTCTCAAAATAACCTGATACATATTAAATATGATTTAAGATTTTCACGGCCAAAAGTATTTTTGTTATTTGTTTTGGGGTGTTATGCCGTGTTGCGCTAACTCCTTCTTTAGCCAACGTTTCGGACAGCATGACAGCATAACACATCTGCCCTGATGATGGACACTGTAATGCTGTCCGAAACGTTGGCTAAAGAAGGAGTTAGCGCAACACGGCATAACATCCCAAAAACAAATAACAAAAATGATACTTATTATTATAAAAGGAGAAAACTCCAATATGTCTTTTATATCATGAGAACTATTTTCAGCCGAAACCGAAACCCAATTTCGGTTTCTGTTCTAGTTTAAGCCGAAACCGAAACATATTAAAAAAAAGTTTAATAAAACACGAATATACTCATAAGTTAGTCGTGTTTATTACTAAACCTGTAAGAGTTCATTAAAGTTAGTGTTAAATAAAAGACACACTAAAAAAACATCAACTCAATTAATAAATTGTTTTATTTTTAGCGGTTTTCGGTTCGTTGTCATGTTATGCTGCGTATACATTCGCGAGCCGAAACGCGAACCGAGTCTCGAATTATGCGAAAGGAACTAAACAAACGCAAGCGGCGTTTCGCGCCATCACGGTTACTTCGTTCCTTTCCCATAATTCGAGGCTCAGCTCACGTTTCGGCCCGCAAATGTATTCGCTCCATTATGCTACGAATTACGGGAAAGGAACGAGGCAACGCGCCAATTGCGGTCGCTTTGTAAGTCGTGGTTCAGCTCGGCAGTTCGGCTCGCGTATCAATCGCGAACAGATCTAATTGTAGATAATTTAACTTATACAAAAATAGCTTATAGCTTAGAACTACCAACTATAAATACAAAAACAAATCAGTGTAGTCTTTATGTTAGACAATAGCAATTCAATTACTAATTATTTTTTAAACGATAAACTTTGCCAAAATAAACATTATTTTAAAATTACAAAATCTTTCAACTTCGAACTTTAAGACAACTTATTTTAACAGATAATAAATAGCTTGTTTTAAGTCATTCTAGAGACATACGCACGATTTAAGCCGAACGTGATCCGATACATCACTAACCCAGATTTCATTTTCGGTTTCAGAAAATTATTGGCTGTAACCGAAATCTCAGTCGAAACTCGTTTGTTGGCCGAAACTGGTCGAAACCAAAACCGAAACTTCGGTCAGTCACTACAAATTAATACGAGATTACCCAACCGATGGTCCAGGAGAAGATGGGTGGAAAACTTGCTAGAAGAACCAGCAACTCGGCTTCAATACTTGATGATAGCCAACGTCTGATAAGAAATAGATGAAAAATAAAAACATTTTTAAGTGAATTATGTATTTAAAAATATGAGCACTACGCGGGCCAATTACTTATTAATATCAGGCCTAATAATGAATCGACAGGAAGGTAGAACTGGAAACTACCAATTAATTTATGAAAAAAGGGAGGCCCTTGAAAATTTACGCCAATTAAAATAAATTTAAGCCGTCAGATTTTTAATTGGGCGGTAATGAAGCAACTAATTGCAAGGAGTAAAATTTATCATCTTGGCGTAGACGTACTGGTTAGGTACAGAGGTGGCTCGTGAATGACATTGTCAGCAGTGCATTTCACTTTTAAAATGTACTTAGTGTGTAAAATGTACCTAGTGTGTAAAATGTACCTAGTGTGTAAAATGTACCTAGTGTGTAAAATGTACCTAGTGTGTAAAATGTACCTAGTGTGTAAAATGTACCTAGTGTGTAAAATGTACCTAGTGTGTAAAATGTACCTAGTGTGTAAAATGTACCTAGTGTGTAAAATGTACCTAGTGTGTAAAATGTACCTAGTGTGTAAAATTTACCTAGTGTGTAAAATGTACCTTGTGTGTAAAATGTACCTAGTGTGTAAAATGTACCTAGTGTGTAAAATGTACCTAGTGTGTACAATGTACCCAGTGTGTAAAATGTACCTAGTGTGTAAAATGTACCTAGTGTGTAAAATTTACCTAGTGTGTAAAATGTACCTAGTGTGTAACACAGGTCTAGAAAATTAATAAATGGAGGTAATGCAATTCATTCCCGAGTGTTTGTATTACGCGCAAAAGAAGAGTATGAAGGAGACAATGTATTAATTTGGATAAAGCAAATAGTGCCTACTAAGAGATGTAATGTAGCGTTATATCGTCACTGGCTACACCTGCAAAGAAATGACGTGATGGTTAGTTTGTTAAGCCACATTTTAGTGTAATCTGCAATCAAAAATCCGACATTTTACAGCAAGCTGACTATAATTTAGTTTCACTAATCATTGTCACATTCTTATCATATCATTGGCTTGGGTTCATTCAACTTCTGCCGTGAAAATTAAATGACTCAACGCTCGCAAAATCTTCACTTAGCATCTGTTGGGAAACCGGTTCGTTAAATAGTCACGTAGAAAGGTGTGAATTTTCTCACAATCATGGCAACGAAGCTAAACTAATCAAACGGAGCTAGCGTATCCGTCCGTAATTAAAATTTCCCGCACTGCACGGATTTTAAAGTTGTAGTTATAGCATAACCAGTAGCCGCCAGTAATACGCGCTCCTGAGCGCCGAACAACCTTCAAAATTTCCGACATGGCTAATCACAATACGAAACTCATTGGTCATAACACTTATTAGTTTTAACTATCTCACAAAGATCTGATACAATAGGTTCATATTAAATCTTCTTTTTTCTACAAAAGATACAACATGTCAGTATGAGATGAGCGATTAGTTGTTGTCAAGCGTGTATCATTAGTTGTTCCGAAATTCAATAAAGAACGATCATTTACAGCAAAAAAAAAAAAACAAGAACATTCCTTCATGGAATGAAAAGGTATTTATTTATTGTGTGATAGTTTGTTGACGGCCTTATTGATCAAGGGATCCTTATTGAATCGTAATCGAGATATATATTATCTCGCAGTGATGCTATGTCTGGGGAGGACTCTCTGGTGAACCCCCACATATTTTGACCAGTGCCCGCCACTGGTTATAACTAGGGGTACGTAAATTTCGTTTTTACGAAAAAGATGCGATAAAAGCGAAATCTGCATTTTATTTGCGATAAAAGCGAAATTTGAAAATTAAATACTTTTGCACCTTTTTACGTTACGTGCTTTCAAATGTTGATCAGACGCGCTAATAATTATTACAACTCTGTTCAAAACAGACAGAGACGGCAATTTTATCAACCGAAAATTCTATCGATCACAGCATGATGTTGAAGACAGCAGCTCAAAAGATAAATTGTTGGTACACATGGGGGGGCCGAATCCAACAAATGAGTGCTACAAGCACATTGGCAGATTATTATCGGAAGCAGCAAATGTGCCCTCTCCTTCTGTCACTTCCAATTCCATAGTGGAAAGCTTCGCAAAAATTCCGTTTTTCAAAAGTGTACCACAAGAAGAACAAATTGACGGGTACTCACATTTTCACAGAAAATTACTTCGATTGGTCGGTCAAGAATATTTTATATATTTTTTACTTTCTGTTTAACATTGTTTATCTATTTATATATATATATATATATTTTTGAAGTGAAACTTCTTTAGGCGCGTAATGTATTTTCTTGGACGGAGTAAAACCGAGTCAGGATCGACACGAAAATGCGGGTACCCCCACCACCGCTCACCGTTCACTGTCCCTCTCTCACCATATGCGCTTGTTGAGGTGGGGGAGCCGCTCACGAACGTTCTCTCTCTTCTCTTCTTTCCTCTCTCTCAGACACCAGCGAACTGCGCCACGCCAAGCATCAGCTGCTTGGTTAGTATACTGCGTCGTGAGTGTAATACGAGTGAAATACTTAATTGATTGTGGTTCATACTGTTTGGTACAGAATTTCAATTTTAAAAATGAGTAGTGACGAGATAGAGGTGATGAACACATCATTGTCATTGTAATTTCTTTGTAATTTTTAATTGTAATATTGTTATTTATGTAATATTGTATACTTGTGAATAAATTGAAAATTTTTGGAACTATACATTAATCGAACGTCATTCATCTATAAGAAAATATTAGAAAAAGCAAATCCATGCTTCGTCGTTGAATTATTTAACCTCTAATTTTCAAACTAACCTAAGAGAGAAAATAGAGATGATGAAATGAAAATAGAGAGAGAGGAATACTAGAAGTTTCACTTCTGTCTTTTTTTTTGTTTTACCCTCTAAATTTTTTCAAAAATAATTTGTAAATTCTTAAAAGAATATTGCGCATTTCTTTCATATCTCTATTTGTAAAATAATATTCTTATGTATATATTTTTCCCCTATTTATAAGTGAAAATATTTGTAAATGTTTTCTGCTGTTTAAGTTAATTCGTGAGAAATAGTTTGGATGCAGGTGAATTCTCTAGTTTATGTTTCGTATATATTTTTGTCAATTGATATCTGTATCTGTTTTTTCTCCTTATTAAAAAAAAAAAAAAAAAAAAAAAAAAAAAAAAAAAAAAAAAAAAACAAAGAAGCTCCTGTGGATGTAATGCATGTTTTAGTTACATCAAAATCATGCTACCCTGGATTTGCAAAAGCAGCTATTCAATTGCCCTGTCAATAGTGTTGATGCCGAGAGGTACTTTAGTATCTACAACATTGTCGTAACTGATCAGCCGGCATAGTCCAGTGGTAACGCATTGGTAAGTATATTTGCGGCACGTTCCAGAGTGGAAGATACTACCAGTATCGCCCTGGTGTAAGACCACCATTCAGAATTGAAACGTTGCTCCAAATGGCTTTAGCCGTGTTTAGTGACTAGATCTGAATAGCCAGGTAATTCCCCACCTTCCTCTTTCCCTTCCCCACTTACCTTCAGCCTCACAATGTCCCCCAATTGGGGATGCCATAGTCTCACTGGCTCCAGACGGGAGCAGTTGGGACTCTCGTGAGGTATTCACTATAAAAAAAAAAAAAACAATGAAAGATGAAAATGTAGAAATAACAACACTTTAATTGAGTTTTTAACACTGTATTTTTTTTTGCGAAATAAATGCGAAATTTTCTATTTTGAGTTTTTTTAAATGCGAAATCACGATTTTTTATTTGCGAAATTTACGTACCCCTAGTTATAACCTTTCGTTCTGTCTCGTAAACAACGCATCTAACAGAAAGAGGTTATAAGTTACAACGAAATCTAATGTAACCCCTCTCTCTCTCTGATGCACGCTTTGTTTATGATACGGAGGGAGAGATTAAAACGGAACTATGACCTATAATCCTTTAATTATTGCCCTGTGGCATGTCTGATCTCCGGGTATAAGACTCCCGTTAGGAAAGCCCGAGATTGCAGAAAGCCCGGAACAAACCTGGAAATGAAATATCAAATTTCAGAATTTATACGGTGCAGTATTAAGCAATAAAATTGAAATATTGGTTTAATTAAGGCTGTAGAAGGAACAGTACGAAGTGCAAAGTCGAATACTATAGTGTGATTTAATAAATTTAATCAATTTCATAAATAAAGTGACTAGTGGATTATTTTCATTTATAAGTATCGAACAATGGTTCAATTTAATTAAATTTATCGGATAAGTAGTTCATTTATTTATAGACTTGGGCCAGTTTTTTTTGCAAAATTTGAACAATTTATCAAATTTAAAAGTAAGGACGGGTTATTTTGCAGAATTTGAACAATTCATCAAATTTCAAAGTTGATTTATAAGTTCTGTGAAGGTTCTACTCAAGTTCTGTTATTATATAAACATTGGCCAGTTATTTCACAAAACTGAAATGGTGAAAGATTATGAATAGAACCTTCACAGTACTTGAAAATCAACTTAGAAATTTGATAAATTGTTTAAATTTTGCGAAATAACCCGTCTTTAATGTCCAAGTTTGTATTTATTATTTCAGTTATGTGAAACAACTGGCCCATAATGATATAAAAACAGAACTTGAAAATGAACTTTGAAATTTGATGAATGAAACAACTGGCCCTTACTGATAGATTTTTTGCCTAAAATAGCGATAGGCACCATCGTAAAAACCGATATAATCCATTCATTCCTAAATTACTTTGTTTTCAAAACATTGGTGTTGTAGGCCTGTTTCTTGACATGAAATGGAGCGATATCAATCGACTTAATTTACTTTACTTACGAATAAATTTTAATATTATGTTATAACAATCGATCAATCTCATTGGATAACTTGGTTATTATTATTATGAATGTTACCAGCTTAAAAAAACAAAAAAGCTTTGTTCTTCGTAATGCGAGATCATTTACTAATGGAATTGCAATACGGAGAACATATGAAGCACTTGTCCGCAGCATCCTGGAATACAGCTTAATTATTTGGGCCCCTTCTGAACAAAACCATATCTGAGAAATAAAAAAAGTTCAAAAAAGGTTTATGCGTTACCTGTATATGAGGGAATATACATACTATCCATTCCTGTATCCATCCTTATTCTTAACAGGAATCCTCGATTTCAATACATTAGAAGCCCGCAGAAAAATATTTTTAGGCAAACACTTTTTTAGGTTAATCTCTGGTACAATACACAATCCGCCTATGTTGAAAGAGGTTAACTTTTATGTCCATAACAATTATACTCGAGGGAGATCCCATGCACCCTTATATGCTCCGAAAGCGAGGACTTCTGTCTATCAGAACGCGCCAATAAACAGAGCGACTCAACTGCTTAACGATTCTGCATTAGCCATCGACATTTTCAATGTCACCTACAGACAATTCAGTAACTGTCTTATAACACATGTCACAAAATAGTAAAACTGCCTGTGTAAACCTTTTAATTTGTAATCTTCTCCATGATATATTGGTGTATAACCGTTTTATGAGGAACATGAAAAAATAAATAAAATAATACTATATACAATACATAATCCCCTTGATAATATAATGTATTGTTTATTGTTTCTTTACACTGTATCTTTTTTTACGATCGAATTTTTAACCTCATTAGGACAAGCCTGTATTGAGGTTAATAATTTTACAAAATAATAAAAAAAACAATACAAAGATTATATATTGAGAGAACAATATTATTACATTAATGTTTCTACGAATTAAGTACCTACATGGTACCTATTAAGCTAATTCCAGCCAATACATTACAGTAATATGTAGTGAACATGCAGGGTGACCATGATATACATTGATATTTGATTTAAAAAATATTATAATAAACTATTATTTTGAAAGGGGACCAGAGAGAAGAAAAAAAAGGATTACATTATAAAAGCACAAGGATGTAAAAATATACACGTACAACATATTATGTCATTAATTTAAAAGGACAAAGGTGAAAAAAAATGTTGACAATCCTCGGCTAGTACAAATAATTTAACATTGTTTTAAAATTACACAAGGAATTAGACAACCTTATGTGTTCTGGAAGGTTATTAAATAGAAGTGGGGCCTGAAACAAATAATTTCTTTGACCAAATGAAGATTTAATGTGATAGTGTGTACAAATCTATAAGTTTGACTTATCACACACATTTGGTGCATGTTAAAAAATACTTCATATGAGCTACTGTCATGACTTTGACAGAGGTCGACAACTCCATTGAAATGAAGGCCGGAATATAAATTTCAAGAGAACTATATAAAAATGTACTTTAAAATACTATTGCCAATTATTGAACATCCGAAAATAAAGGTTTTCAGCTCACGTAAATTGCCCAATTTAATATTATGGATATGTGAATTGAAAGGTACTGAATATTAATTTTATTTTCAGGGTTTTTTATAGCGGCAGTTAGCGATATTGTTTAACAATTATATCAAATCTATAATATTGAGACAACAAGCCCTGATCGATCTGATATATTGATATCTAAAATAAAACCAAGCTTTCGGAGATAACCACAGGTAATAAATTTAACATCGTCAAGTTCAAATTAAGAATTATTTGTAAAAAAAAATAACCGTCACGCGACGCCTGGCAAATGTGAAACGTCGAAATTGATTTTTTTTGGAAGAAAAGAAAATACACATTTTTTTGTATTTTTGATAATAAAACAATTTTTTATTACAATTAACGTATTCACAAAGAAATATATTGCCAATTTGATTGAGAATAGAAGCAAATCCGCACAGAAATTTGTCGGCCGGGCAGAAAGAACGGACAAGTCACGAGGCTGGCCGAAAGAAGCGTCGTTCTCCCCAAGAGCGTCGTCCCGTCTTGCCACGCTTGCTAGGCAGCAGTCGGTTTTACCCCCATAAAATCAAGGAAATATAAAAAAGTATGAATAAAAAAATCCTACAAAGACATAGCCTATTAGTAATAAATCATTAGACAAGTAGACAAAAAACAAATTCAGTGAATATTAATACGACAAATGGATAATTATAATCTAACTTTGACTGTGATTATACAAAAAAAAAACACAAAAAACTTTTTTTCTAAACATATGTTGAAAAACAGCAAGTAGATCGGGTCCTTAAAATAATATGAATACAGTGACGTCTGCAGTATAGACTTGTTGCCGATCACTGACTTACGGTCCTGCCGATGAGAGCTCCTTTGTAACCTCTCTTTTTGTGACATGCGTCGTTGGAACTATCAGCGGTAAGTCTTTAGCCAGATTATCGATAATTAGCACTAAGATCATATGCGTATGTAACAATATTGCTAAGCAACTACTCCATGGCGAAAGCGTGCATGATCCAAAGGTTGAAGATGTGCTAAATCGTACAAGTAGTGATACCTTTATGAGAATGCCAGTAGCAAACTAAACACTGAAATAGCAATCTGTACGTTTCTGACTTAATGAATGATTGTTCACTAATGAACAACTGTTTGCTCGCGTCATATTTTCCAATTAGGGATTCACAGACAAGCCTAATTATTACTAAATGCGAGCACGGATTGACTGACTGGTGCAAACTTACGTAATGAACTATCATTATCATCCATCATTCTCAGTCTACTGGTGGATGGAGGCCTTACTCGTCACATTGGCATCTTTAAGAATGCCGTAGAGTCTTTATAGTAATAGAAAACAGTAAGCCTGATCGTTAACCCCTCTGGCATAGCCTGTAACTATCCGTTTTGCAATAAAATCCAAATATATGGAATATATCTGAAAATATCCTAAAACCAAAAACTGTTTTGAAATGTGAAGAAATAAGCTTTGAATTTTTATCACCAGAAATAAACATTTAATTTTTCAAACATACATTTTTCTAACTAAAATTACTGATAAAGTAAAAAAACATGCACGTTTTATTAGACAAATGTATTAAAAAACGTTTTTATCGCCTAACTTTTTTGTCGTTTCATGTACAAAATATCAATAAAAAATTCACAAAGTTTCATAACTTTTTCAAATTGGGGTCAGAAACTTCGATTTCATATGTTGTTCACTTTAATTCTTCTCGTGGTTAACTTTTAGATTTGAATATAAAGCGTGTTGTTTTCTCTTTCTAGCACCGTTTAGATAGTATTCCTTAGCCGGATAACAAATAATTTGAAGAGATTCTTAATAAATAAGTAATATTCAATATAAGTATTTTTTCCGTGTGCGTAGAGGGTCAACAAGCATAGTACCAATCTGTAAACTTTGTACAGTATGCCGAGAGGCTAACTTAAAAAAACTCTGGTTTCAAAGTATTTTGCGTGTCTGGGGTTATCAGTAATCACCCGAATATGGCTAAAAATTTGCATAAAAACCATTTAAAAATTTTCGCACAAGCACAAACTACAGTGTAGTGTATTGTAGTTTACAGTGGCACAGAAATAAGTTTTTGAAAGGTTTATACTAGATATAAAAATGTTATTTTTTATAACCAAATGAAAACATACAAAAAAACTTCGCGAGACTTCATAATCATAATATTCAAGCAAAATAATTCATCACTCTTCATGCTGTGATTCGCATGTTCCACGACAATAATCTTCTACATTGTTGTTATTGATACGTTCGCCTTAGTATTACTGTTTATGCAATATATTGACAAAGACTATCTGCACCTCACAATGTCATTTCAAAGCACTACAATATATTGTTCAAAGATAAATATTGACGTCGCAAGTAAATACGATATCATTATGCAGCATAATGATTTCAACATTTCGCATGCTAGAAATGTATTTCAAAAGTAAAAAAGATATTACTCAAAGATAGTTTGGCTTTAAACTAACGTGTCAAAGGCACGCCGTCCTTTGTAAAATGTAAATCCCTAAGACCTGAAATTATTTAAAGGGTTTGTGTTTGGTTGTCTTAGATACAAGCTTAATTTCGTTTTCGGTTTTAATAATCATCTTTACATATTACGTAGAAAGTGTTTTGTTTAGTCATCTTAACTCCTAAAGTTTCGTTTCTCTTATCTTCCACTTTGTTAAACCTGTCATGTCGAGAAAGTTCCAAGTAAACAAAAATAACTTATCATAAACAAGGTGAAACAAAACTGATTTGAGATTTAAACGGGGAAAATAATTTTGGTGATTTATTTTTGGCACCATACATTGGCATTTTGGGACCCTGATAATAGACACTGTAATGCTGACCGAAACGATGGCTAAAGAAGGAGGTAGCGCATTACGGCATAATACCTCAAAAATAAATTACTAAAAATGTTCGTTCTTTGTAAATATTTTTTTTCAATAATATTATTATTTTATGTATAAAAAATCTTTTATTTATAAACAAGTTCTGTGGTACGTTGTTTAAAAATAAACTTGTATTATAAATCTAGGCCAGTCTAGGGCCTCAGGCGTGTCGCCCTGTGGACCTCATATATCCCGCTGGGAAATGGAATTCTTTGACCACGTGTTCGGTGGTATGCATGCATCATATGGGCACAGCGGCTGTGAGAGGACCTTATCCTATTGATGGCGGACCGAGTGAGTTTACGAGGCATTGAGAATCCAGTCTGTCTCTCGGTTGGGTTGTGCACGAGATAGGCATTTCTCACGTTGGCTGACTGCCACTCAAATTTCCACCAATCTTCTGGAGTGAGAGGTAATCGGGGGAGAACCTCAGAAAGAAAAATTATTTTGTAGGTACCCATACAAGTTAGGAGGCTGATTTGATTCAGTGTCCCGGCCTTGTGATCTAGGAAGTTTCACTTCAGGCGGCACGAAGGGTGAAGGACGACATCATTGTGCATCGTATTGCGCTTTTTTGCATCGCTTTCTTATATTCCCTCAGTGTTGCAATCTCTCGCCTGATAATTGGTGGGGTTATATTTGCAAGTACGGGGAGTAGGGTTGCCAGATGTCCGGTTTTGGACCGGACAGTACGGTTTTTTGAACGGCTGTCCGGTCTAGAAAATTTTGGAAAACCGGACAATAGAATGTCCGGTTTTTTGAAAATACGCGACATATATACATCACTCAAGAGACAATTTACAGAGCAAAAGCCGTTAGCGATTCTGGCAGGTGGTAGCAAGAATTGCTCAAATCTGTTGAAAATGGTACATTATGTGTGCATTTTTCCCATCTCCAATGCCTTCGTAGAAAAATATACGATAGTTTTCTCTGTTTGTTTTGGCCAAAATCAAAGGGGTTTATGATTATCAAAGAACCCTTTGATTTTGACAAATTGTACCAAAAAAAATCAACCCTTTGGTAAAAAATGTTTTTTATCTCGATCATCTGGCAACCCTAAGGGGGAGCCAAGGGAGAGGTAAAAAAAATTAAAGATCCGCTGGTGGTTCACATTGTGGCATTATGTTGAACATCGACCATGGAAGTGTGGGCGCTTCTAGCCCATATTGGAGAACAGTATTCAGCTTTTGAGAAAACCAGGGCAATGGATGACGTTCTTAGGGTGTTGGCGTCGTATCCCCAGCTAGTTTATTGACTAAATTGATCTTTGTCCTAGTTTGTTTGCTCACTGTTTGCATGTGTTGCAGGTAGTTCAGACTCCTGTCAAAAATAACTCCCAAGGCCTGGTGTGCCGGGGTGGGGGTCATGGTAAATATTTTTCCATCAAACTGAACACAGAGTTTGGTTAGATGGAAAGTCGCAACTGTTTGACCTGTTCGGCCCATTTGGCTTTAGTCGCCAATTGAGGAAAAATTCTTCCATAGCCTTTAGGTCAGAATTGGGGATCTCTTCTGCTATTTTTGGCTGGGGCTGTGACGGCGATGTCATCTGCATAGGCAAATTTTTTGCCTTCAGAGTGAGGAAGGTCTCGGGTATAAATGTTAAAAAGCGATGGGGCCAGCAGTGAACCTTAGTAAAAATACTCAACACAACTGTCGGGTAATATAACTAAAGGCTAGCCAAAATTTGATCAAACGCTGGAACGGGTCGAAAATAAATATTTAGCCGGGAACGTTCAAATATTAAAAATTCACAATGGCAGTAGCCATCGAATTGTTTTTCATCAAAATATGTGTTGAAGGTTGAAAGACCCAAACCTTAGTTTTATTCCATTATTTATTCATTTTTACATTAATTCCACACAGGAGACCCTGAGGTAACAAAATTCCCTAAAGGCCTATGCCATATTTGAGAAAACTGGGGGGTATTTTTGAAGAGAGGAAGGAGTGAACGTGGGTCTCTGAGACCTATGTAGAAGGGAGGAAACACAGAGGCCGTCAAATCGTTCCACAGCCGAGCTGTTGAACTCAAGAACGAATCGTAGAAACGACCCATTCTCATGTGACACATGTAAACGGTGTACAAAAAATGTTGGGAGCTCGTTTGGCGTGTTTCCCACCGGTGCCGAAAGGATCAATGTCGGTAGTTCCTCGAAGCATATTCCATTGAAATATTGGTAGAACAAGGACAGCATTCCCACCTGACTCCTGTGCTCTAAAGATGTTTTTTTTCAATCCGTTTGTTAAAATAGGGGAATATGTCAAGTTTCTGCTCAGAGTAAAGCAGGGTAAAATAATTTTAAAACATTCAAAGAGCCATCGCCGAGATGTTATTATCATTTGAACATCATACATTGTTTTTGTAGGCAGGCTCAATATGGGGTTAGGTTAGTTTAGGGGTTGAGATTTTTTGCAGATCAAACTTGTTCTACTTGCAAACCACGGCTACTTAGCCGACTACATTTGCCGGCCGAAAACATTAGAGCTGACCAAAACCTCAATATTATGCTGAACTTTTGAATAAAAGCCGTAAAATGATGTTTTATCTAGGGATATAATAGTATTTCGCGTGCCAATATCGGTTTGCGTGCGGCGAGTTTGCCAAATGGCCACCCCTGATCAGATAATAAGATATTTATCACAATTTACCGCAGATCCAAATGGCAACAATGATAATACGAACCTGTGCCATATGGTCACGGTTCGAGAGATGAGATGATTAGCGGTCGTGCATCGCTTTGTGCGAGTGCATTTAACTCCCCCGCTGCACTTTTGCAATCAGATCAGAAAAGTGCAATATTCATACAAAGAAAGCAAAACAGTAATAATATTGTTCATTATTAACATTTTCATTTACAGTGCTCGGATTCAACCAGAGCGAACCGGAACGCCGCTACGGTCTCATCCCCCACGAGTATACTCGCTAGACACATATAAGTTAACCTTTTTCAACTTCAATATAGGTGGATATATATCCGTCCTAAAGTGAGAAAATATACCTAGTTGAAGAGTAAATAAATTATTTCATATCTTTCTAGAATTTTATTTTTTACGTTTACATAATAATAACTTTGAAAAACTACAAAAAAACAAAGACCAAACGCGAAATATGAACATATTTCATTTCTTTCGAGGTATTTTTTTTATGTGACACCGCACTGATGTCCAAACTACCCAGAGTAAATGGAACTACGGCATCCTCACATGAGGATCAAGGAAATGGAAAGGGGGGTGGAAACGATGTGAAAGAAGTAGGTTGGAAAGTACCTGGCTGCTCAGATCTGGTCACTTAACATTTATCTAAAGCCATTTTGAGCAACATGTCTATTCTGAATGTCATGAGGATGATACAAGGGTACATGGGGAACTTAATGATTAACAGAAAATTATTTTAATTGTCATTTTAAATACTGGAACTGATTTGTCAAGAATTCATAATATACCGTTATTTTCACGGGTCTACGCAAGTTTATCAATAATTTGTGTGTCCATTATTTAGGAGTAGAATAGACTCAATATTTATTCAATTGTTACAATTTTTATTACGTTAAACTCCAGGGATGATTTCATGAAAATCTATGGAAAAATGATTAATTATATATTTTTATTAATAATTAAGGCACAAATATAAAAAAAAGGTTTTAACATATTTTCTTTGATTAAGGGTATGTGTAATCAATCATTTACAGTAATCATAAAACCACTTACCACAATCCGCTACTGGCTTGATATACTATAATGCGAAATCCGTTTGACCCATAGACATATGAATATTAGTAGACCTGCCCTAAGTGATTAACCCTAGAATACTAAACATATTTTTTAGCCCATTAATGCTAAACTTCGCCTGTGAGGCGACTTTTATAAAAAAAAAACATATTTTACTTAAAAAAAATACAACATATTAAAACAAAAACAAAAACACTTTTATTACATATTGGGTAACAAAAAAAAATAACACAATTCATTTTTTAAATACATTAAATATATTAAAAGCTTATTTTAAGATCATATATTTTGTTTCGTGGTATACAGAGATCTTTTACAAAAAAAAAAAATCAAAAAAATTCACAATTGGAAATAAAAAAAAAACTTCTGGGTCTTTAGTCCAGTCAAGTTAAACATGAAAAGGGGGTTGTGCTTGCAAAAGGTCCAGTCATTCTGAATTTTTTATATGTTGTTAGGACCTAAACCAGTATTAAAAAAAAAAATTTGCAACTTCGAAAGTGCTGTGCGAGCGGCGGTGGACCTAAAAAACCAGGAAATTTTCGGATTTTTTTCAGTTTTTGCTCAATATCTCAGTAAAGGAAGGGTCTGACCGGTGTAGTCGGTAGACACACTTTTAAATTAGACTGAATTTGCTATAATTTGAGACCAAAACAAGCTATATAAAGCCATTGGTTTTTAAGATACAGTTCTTCAAAAATAGGCAATTTTTTCCAAAAAGTGAAATTTTTTCGAAACTGTCACTTATTTTGTAAAATAACTTCTAAAATACGCATCCCACGTCAAATATTGTGGTAAATAAAGTTTTTGTAAATTTAATTAGCTTTCATTTGAAACTAGATTAATATCTGTAGACTTAACGGTTCTCTCAAAAATGGCAGATAACCAAAAACAGTCATAAGTGGATTTTGGGTGAAATGCAAATAAACTGTTCTCACGTCTTTTTATGGTTTTATTTATCAAACAAAAGAAAAGATATTACATCTATCGGGAATTACGTCATCTTCAAACATTGTTTTATATACCTACATACCAAAATGCTTGTACAAACATCATGGTACCTACTATAAGGACAAATTACATGTACACAAAAAATAAAACTAATATAAATCATGTAGGTATTGTGTCTTGGTTGCCAAATCATGTCTTTCTTTTTATCTTACTTGGGAGAGGCGCCCAGTCTGTAGTCGGGTCATCTTCATCGTCCGAGCATTTCAGCTCCACATCCGGGACGTTAATGCAAAATTTGCCACCGCATGACTGACAGAGGACTGAGCAGTGGAGCCCAGCCTTTCTACACGAGCAGCTCCCAGAGCATCCTTTATTGCATTTACTCGAAATTTTTCGCAAAAGGGGAGGAGGTGCGGGATCCATCGTGGTGGGGATGGGGGTGAGTCCTTGAGAAGACAGCTTCCAGCCCCATTCAGTGGGATTCAAGTTGACTCCCCGCCACTTCTACACTTGGAGGTAGCACCTTGCTGCATGGTGGCCTGCAGCATCTTCTGTCGGTGGCAAACGGGCGAGGTTTATGTTTGTTGAAGTGACAAACGTCTTATACCTCAGAAAATTCAAAGTATCCCTCGCGATGTGACCCCCATATAGAGCCACGAAGCACTTGATGCCTGCTTCACTCACGGCTTGTGGGGTAGAGTCTGGCCGAAGGAAGACCTCCACTTGCTCAGCAAGTGGTTCACTCTTGCTCAGAAGTGTGCTGATTTTGGTCTTTCCTTGGCCAAACGGTGCTGAGGTGGTATCGAACCCGGCAAACGCGTGGGTAAATAGTAACGTTCCTGGTAATTGTCAGGAGTCCTGGTTGTTGTAGGAGGTCGTAGAGTAGTAACAGCAACCAGCTTCACCCTTCGTGCTCTTCTGAAGATAGACGGTTGTCTCTTCAGCACCTAAACCATTGAGAAGAACGAGCAGGTCGACATCTTCTCCCACTATGACGACCCGATCGGCATCTGCTCTTTTTGATAACGCCATCATGACGATCTCTCGATCAGCATATTCTTCGGCAACAGCCACTTCTACTCCCTCCTTCTGAAAGGCGTCACAGAGAAGAGTTATAATGCGTCTCTTATTGTTTTCATTGCCCGAAACATGCTCTTGAGCAATTTGAATTACTGTAGATTCATCGAAAGTCAATTGGTAGCTGGAATGAGCTGCGTAGCGCCGGAGTCGTTCCGCTGTTTTGGTGTTTTTTTTGGTAGCATCTTCGGGGTAGCCGTCAAAAACGATGGAGACGTTCTTCCCAAAGTGGTTTCGGACGTAGGTGGTATAACGCGCCAAAAGTACTCGAACCGTGCTTTTCCGCTGCCACACGACCTTGTGCAAGAGGTAGCCAACATCCAAAGTGACGTGAGTGCTGGCATCTATCGGCGTGTGGCTGGAAAGAGGAGTGAAGGCAGAGTACAGAGTAGATTTTGTGCCCTTGCGCATCCCTTGTTCATTGAACAGAGACATCGGGAACGGGGCCAACTCATATTTGAAGTCATCCTGTAAATCCTGTTCAGATTTCTTTGCAATACACACTCGCTGAAAAATTGTGAGCGGATCCACAGCCACTCTTCTGTTTTTGTCCGGCAGTTTAACGGTTGAGGTGATCGATGCCAGCGTGGCAACTTTATTTTTCCGTTATATTACTACCTTGTCGTACATTTTCCCCACAATTTTTATTACTCCTTCCGATCCAACTCTCTGGGCTGTGTGGCAATTAATTTCAGGACCTGCCAGTAAACCACTACTGATAGAAATTAAACTGTCAGTTTTGGGAAATGGAGGGTGGAGAGCAAACCAGTTTTTTAGTTTTTCCACATCACTATTATCTCGGATGATTCGAGAAGGTCTCATGTCTACATGCTGCTCTCCAGTATGACATGATAAGCTGCAAAAACTTTCCAGTTCTTCACAAATGTTCAACATAAACACCATTCCTGTTGTCCACCTTGCCAGAACACTTTCGGAGATTCCTCTTCCTTGGGTCAACCCACCGTAGGTTTTCATGGATCGCATCAGCTTCTGCTCAATTGTTAGGTCTGACCACAACCCAGACCAAAACTTGTCAGACCGGAAAATGGTGAAGGATCCTTTTGTGAACATGTCGTATTCACTTTTATCCATCCGATCTTATAGAGCCATCATATCCTGAAGATAGAGGTGCGCGCTCTTAGCATACAAAAAATGTCAAGCTGCGTGGAAAAAAGGGAGCATCTTGTGGACAGTGTACAAATGAAGGTTCCAATCACCAGCACACTCTGCCTGGATGAATAGTTTTATCAAAGTGGTCATACGAAAGTATTGGACCCACAACTGTGATGTTAGACCATTCGCTTTAATTTTCTCCAAGGCACTTTTAAATTTTGCCTTTAGTATTTGGTAGGTATCAATTTCTTCTGCTGATATAGTGAGAGACCTTTCAGTGTCTCGCAGCAATTTTTCAGTCTCGTCTCGCTCCTCAGGAGTTATGTCAACCTCATAAAAACAATGCTGGCCAGTGTGAGGTTTGCCAAAATGTGGGCTCGAACAGCTCGTGAATATGCGTGCCCATTCATATGGGTAACCATGGGTATAGGTACTAATGGGTACTTGAAATTTGAAATAGTCGTAATTATATTATAACCCTAGGATAAACTCACGAAGATTAATGGATTTACTTCACATCACAATAAAACCATAAAAAGACGCGAGAACAGTTTATTTGCATTTCACCGAAAACCCACTTATGACTGTTTTTGGTTATCTGCCATTTTTGAGAGAACCGTTTAGTCTACAGATATCAATTTAGTCTCAAATAAAAGCTTATTAAATTTACAACAACTTTATTTCATACAATATTTGACGTGAGATGCGTATTTTAGAAATTATTTTACAAAATAAGTGACCATTTCGAAAAAATTTCACTTTTTGGAAAAAATTGCCTATTTTTGAAGAACTGTATATTGAAAACCAATGGCTTTATATAGCTTGTTTTGGTCTCAAATTATAGAAAATTCAGTCTACTTTAAAAGTGTGTGTACCGACTACACCGGTCAGACCCTTCCTTTACTGAGATATTGAGCAAAAACTGAAAAAAATCCGAAAATTTCCTGATTTTTTAGGTCCACCGCCGCTCGCACAGCACTTTCGAAGTTGCAAATTTTTTTTTTTAATATTGGTTTAGGTCCTAACAACATATAAAAAATTCAGAATGACTGGACCTTTTGCAAGCACGGATGTACATCTTGACTGGACTACTTATAGACCTGAGATGTACTAAGTCTATAAAAATATATTTCACAGCTTACAACTTAAAAATATTCATTGAGACCAAAATAAAGTTTCGGTTTTTTCCACCTACTTTTTTTTGTCGCATTTGCAACAGTTTGGAGACCGGTGTTCTAAGCAGTATGTTAACTTGCATTTTGCGCAGAAATAAATACTCATACGCCTCAATTTCGGGGGGCAGAAGTCACACATTGATCTTTTTCCCTTTTTTATGCATGGTTCATCTGAATCAGTGTCAGTATTATGACCAACCACGTCATGAATTGCAGAACGGACTCTTTTCTGCATACGTGGCCTTTCTTCCAAACGGATGGCGCACCAGTCGCTGCATAGGTTCTTGCTTAATATCTTGAGAAATTCTCTTCTTGACATTGGCTTTATTTTCAAAGCTTCGCAATTGGATACATAAATTACAAAGCTATTGAGTAGAGCCATATTCAACATTCCATAGAACATGCAAAGTGGCCAACGCCTAGTTTTACGGCTACAGCTTGAGTGACCACACATCTGGTCAAAAGTATCCACAGCACCTTTTGTTTCGTTATAAGAATGAATTATTGTCGGCTTACCGGAAACGGAGTCAACAGAAGGCTTGTCGTGCATCGTAGAGAGCAAAAGAACGGTCTTTTGAGGTTTTGGCTTGTAGCTAACAAGAGTGAGCTTTTCGTGGAATCCAAAAAGAGATGTCCCAACAGGGCGTGATGAATTATGTTTGAACTCTGGTGGAATTTCTTGCTTATTATTTCGAATTGTTCCAATAAGAGTAAGGTTGTATGGTGGTCGAAGCAATTGCTCAGCTAGCGGTATAGAAGTAAACCAGTTATCGGCAGTTAAATTACGATTTGTGCCATGTATAGTCTTTGTAAGCAGCTTACAATAGTAAGAGCCTAATGGTTCGTTTATAGCTGTACCGAGGTTTTTTCCCAAATACGGTGAGGCATCAAACATATATTTTGATCTAACATCGCACACTAAAACAATCTTTATTCCGTATTTGGCCGGCTTATTAGGAATATACATACGGAATGGACATCGTCCCCTGAATGCCAAAAGTTGTTCATCTATTGTCACGTATGAGCTTGGTTTATACAGATCTCTACATTGCTTGATAAAAATTTCCCAAATATTTCGGATAGGCGCAAACTTATCAGTTTTTTTTCTGTCGTCTCGAGTGTTACGATCATCGAAACGCAGACACTTTACAAGGAACTCAAACCGTTCACAGCTCATTGCAGCTAAATTTTGGGATCCACAAATCGTAGGATCAAACAGCTCATTTGTTGTCAAGTGATTATTTTTCAACGCTCCGCTCAAGATAAATATGCCAAGAAGCGCACGAAGCTCTTCTATTCTGACCTGTGATGTAGTAGTATTCTGAATTTTATACTTGGTAGCTGTTTGTATAATATATTCATTAGTCCGCAAAAGTACTTCGTCCATCAACTCCGAAGTAAAAAACAGTTCAAAACATTTCATGGGATCAACAATGCCCTTGGCGCCTTCTTTTGGGCCTGGCACAATATGGACTATGTTTCTCGAAGGAGTTCTGTTCGATTTTTGTTGTGACGAAGAAGGTTCTGAGGACCAAATATATTTGTTCTTTCCCCTCATAATCGATGCCGATGGCGTAATTATCCGATTCTCACAAGCCGGCTGCTCCCTATTTTGCGCCGTGGCTAAAGCTTCCTGAACATGAGTCGGTGTGGATTGTACATCGACATGAATTTGATTTGATACATGAATATTCTGCAAGTCATCGTCTAACTCAGTGACGTAATTGGGGTCATCCACACTGTCATCTGAATCAAAATCCGCTCCTAAATCGTCGTCCTCTTCACTTCCATCTACCGATATTTCCTCCAGCCATTTAAGTAGCTGCGCTTCAGACGTTGCCATTTCATAAAACTATAAAAATTATACTCAAACTTTAATTTTTAGCAAAAAATCAAAAAAAAAACCACAAACATATATGTACAAAAAAATTACCTTTAATGCTAAACTTCGCCTCACAGGCGCCACACGTGTCTGTATCTCAACAACGCAGCCGAGCAAATCCAAAAAACGTCTGTGCGCTAGCTCGTACAACACTCAACTGAGTTGGCGCGAGCGCATGCTTTGATACGAGTGAGCGATCAGGAGATATCACTCCAAAAAAAAATTGCTTCGCCTCACAGGCGATGTTTAGCATTCTAGGGTTAAAAGCGTATTATCCCCACTCCCCATACCGGTTCCATTGGAGCCGGCTGTGCTCGCGTATGGCCCCAAGTGAAATTTGAAAACGTGACGTCATCATTCTTGTGCGAACTATGGTCGAGGCATCATCGGTTCATTTTACGAAATAACACGGCAAAATGTTGACTTGTGCTATGAAAACTTGTAAAAATAGATGTGAAAAAGAGAATAAACCCAATTGTCGTATTACATTCCATATATAAGCATTATTTTACTTTATTTTAAGCATATTCACATCGTATAATATGGATCAGTTGTAGAAACATATACTATCACATCGAGAAACGTCTGGACGCGAAACACAAAGCTGGTTGGTTGCTGGGAAGTAAATTATGAACATTTATAAAAGTGTCTTAACTAAATACTTAAACGAAATATTCGACTCTGAAAATAGAGAAATTTTTTGCCGAATTTGGACTTCGCAAATTTGTTCATAACGTGGCGAGTAATTTGCGCTCCCATGTAAAAATGTCTATTCATTCAAAAGCAGATTTTACTTTTAAGAACTAAATGGTGATATTATAATGCGAGATGCCTATTTACTGTCAGATTGATTTATTGACGAATCGCAGTCAACTTTACCCCCTTCGTTCTTCAACAGTTGATTTTACCCCTCGCCATTATCTTCTCGTCTATTAATTCCTATGTCTGTGGTTTGACCGACTAACGAATGATTGGCTACACACATAGCGAAATGGACGCGAATGGGCAGTTACGAGTACAATGCAAAAAATAAGAGTAGGTATCGAGATAACTATTACATTATGATACCTACCATATCGGCAGGTGATTTCCATTGTTTATTTCATTGACTAATTTATTTGTGTGCGACACTTTCAAAATTGGAACTCATAATAATGTGCCATCCATTTTATGGACCTGATAAGCCCTCGACGGAATTATTCGCGAACAACTTGAAGCCGCGGGGGAGGGGGAAGTTGTATGAAAAGTGCCAAAAATCTACTTAAAAATTTTAATGACATCCCATTGTCTCGTCAAATATAAAAAAATCATAAGCCGTTACAACTGCATTAACAACACACAAATAAATTATAATAGTTCATTATGAACCACTTTGCGTACAAATCATTCAAAAGTTTGTCATACAAGATGGCTGCCAATTTCCAAACGAAATTTTCCCTCACCCTAGATTTGGCTTCAATGCCATTCATACAAAATCTTTTTAGGCCAATGATCCATGTGGTACCAACCTGTGTTGTGTGTTGTGAAAATTATAATGCGTTTTTTTTTCAAATCCAGACACGCGGTAAACTACCTACCTAGGTACCTATCAAACGTACTAATACATAATAGTGTTTATATAGTTGTATTAATAATATTTAGTAAGAATGGGGATGAGAAATGAGTAATTTTTGACTAAGTAGAAAATAAATTGCAGATAATTTGGTGTGGGAAATTAATAAATTAATTATCAATATGATGACCGATGTTCACTAAAAGTTATTTATGCCCAGGGCTTTTAGAGACATAATATTAGTCGAAATTTTACAATTAAAATATATACCTCACAGAATTTATATATTTTTACTCCCGTTAAATAGTATAATACTATAATAATAGCAAATACAATAAAATAATGAAAAATACAGGTAAAATTAGAAATATGCTCAGAGAAAATGAGTTTTTCTAACTTAAAAAATATTGGTAAAAACGGGATTGCAGGTCATTTCCCGATAACATTTTTGAAAATTTCTAGTATATCGTTATGAAAAATGCTATCGGGAAATGGCCTGCAATCCCGTTTTTAACCGGATTACCAATAATTTGAAGAGATTCTTAATAAGTTAGCAATACTCGTTGTATCATTTATATATAATTAGCTATCAGGTAATTTAAAAAAAATGTTATTTTCCACCGGGACAGGCCAGTTCTTATAGGTATATCTTTTTTTGAACGACGAGCGAAAACAATGGAAAATATGAATTGACAGCAATTTTATTTCGTTGATTGTTAGTCGATATAATAATCATATTGCAAGCTGGATTGTAGAGATAAAGGAGTATTGTGCTAGTTTCTTATGTATGCAAAATAAGACGAAGCGGTAAATATATATTTTTTCGAAAAGTACTAATTTGTACCACAAGAAAGCATGGAAAATTATATGGAGGCATTTATATTTTTTTACTCGCAGAAGAGGTTTGAACAAAATATTATAAAATACACCAAGAAAAATGACTAAGATGATCGGCACATTTTAAGTGTTAATCTAGCATTATAAAAACTTTCTTATTCATTATAATAATATTCGATCTAGCTGTCAAAATCTAACGATAAATTTAATTTTATGATCGTTTCTGCAATATTTTGCCGGCTGGTATAATTTTCGACGTATCTCGTAGTAAAAGTAGTAGTTTTATTTAATTATTGGTATGGAAATTAATTGATGTAGATATAATTATTATTATAATATATAAAACAATTTTAAAACATTTTTTTGTTTCTCCCCACTCACTCAACCCTTGTGAAAATATCGGCGTAACAATTTGTACCAAAAACTGTGTTCTACATGACCAAGTCTTGAAAAAAAAAGCACAACCGGCTTAATAAAAATCAATATTATACAATAAATAAAGAATTTCAATAACAAAACAATAACTTACCTCAAAATCACCTTAAATCCTTGGTATCTAGTGAAAATAGGGGCGAATATCCGACCGCGTTTTTATTATGATTTCCCCCGATATTTATCACAACATAACATATGAAATAAACACACCGTTAAATACAGAACAAGTTAAACCTTTATTTATAGCGCGTTTCTGTGAGAAAATTCACGATTAGAGTAATATCTAAAATACCCGCGAGCCTTTCCGACATCAACAAAAAACAACTAGATGCACCGTCGCTCCAATCGGCCCGCTTCGGAAATGTTCGGCAACAAAGAGAAACGTCATTTAGTTTATAAAATCTTTCGCTAGATGTCGTTAATGTTTTTTTCATCTGGCAATATTTTTCTGAACGAGTAGATACCGTCTCGTAAATTATTAAAATCTTTAAAAAAATACGCATTTATAATAAGTGTTAAAATCGTCCCATCTAATTCCATATACCTAAAATGCTCTGGACAGACCATTAGTGCGATTTTGTATGAATGGCATTGAAGCCAAATCTAGGGTGAAAGGAAATAGCATGGCAGCCATCTTGTGTGACTAACTTTTGAACTGATTTATATACTATGTAGCGCATAATGAACTATTATGTTTTTATTTGTGCGTTTTTAATGCAGTTATAACGACTTATGATTATTTTTTGGATATTTGATGAGTGAGATACGTCATTAAAAAAAAAAAAATAACTTTGGCATTTTTCATACATCTTACTTGATCGTGCCATGTCTTCCTCGGGCGTCCCCGACTTCTGCTTTATTTTATTTTTGAATTATCAATGCAATTATAACGGCTTATGAATTTTAGTGGTATTTGATATGACATTATAAAATTTAAGAAGGGTTCACCATTTTTCATACATTTTCCCCTCACCCCGCTGCTTCAAATGTTTCTCAAATAGTTCCGTCCAGGGCTTATTAGGTCCATGATAATATATGTAATTTTTTTACTAAGTGTCTTTTTTTCACGGTGAAATATACGAAGTCATAGATAATCTAGAACTTGATTTAAATTTTGACGTTTATTATTTTCAAGTCTTGACACATCTTGACATGTCTTAACATGTAGCTAATTGACAAGAGTTCGAAAGTCGTACTCAAAATAGTTTTTATTTATTTTTTCTAATATTATACAAAAATGGTGATTTTAAAGTCGCTTATGATGTGTTTCGTCAAATATTCCAATCATGCTAGTAAAATGTTGCTACTCCGTAATCCAAAAGTCATAAATTCATGGTAATTTAATGGATGGGTAGCTTTTGAAAGTAATTTTCAAATTTTAAATTAAATAAAAGTTCTGAGATGGAAGAACTTGAGGCATTATTGAGGCGTGCAAGGAGCTTAGTCAATGATGAATTCAGGTTTGAAATTTTTTGTTTAAGATCTTATTTGTTTTTACATAAATTATCGAGCACTTACTTCTAACAATCTCCACTAACCCCGAGTAAGCATCATTATTTACCATAATCTTAAAAGTAATAATTTAATAAACTTAACAGATGTACAATATACTATTATTTTATAATTGCAGACAAGAATATCAAGATGGAGACGGGAAAGAAAATGAATCGCCGAGTATCATTTCCAACACAGCTCGCACAAATGTATGTTTTATTCTCAAACAATATTGATAAATATTTCCCTAACCGCTTAACTTTTAATAGGCACATATAGAAATTACACTTTTTTTCAACTTAATTACTACAAGAAACAACAATTTACGTTAGGAGATATGGTAAAAGATGCATTATACACTTGACCCGCGACGAACAAACGTTTTGCAAGGCGGTGTCGGATGATTGAATTTGTTGGACTATAGAGTACTGCCACAGACCCTTTGTAATCTGGAACTTTGTTGAAAAGGAATATCTTGTAATCCTACAAATTACATACTTATAAAAATGGTATGATCTAATCTATATGTAGGTACTACATAATATAAAATATGGGACTTTTAGTGTGAATCAAACGACACCATAGATGGCATAGGGTTTATTATAAAATTAACGTCATTAACGCTATAGCACTAGCAAAAAAATAACAACTATTTTCTTTTGTTTTACATTGCCTAAACGCTAAAGTAAGTTAATGTAAGCTAATGTAAGGCCAATAAGTAAGGCAGTAAAAGTTCGTTGTGCGATGCACCATTCTCTTCAGTCCATTGTATACCCAGCTCAATTGCGTTAATCGCATCTTTAGATGACGCTTTTGGAGTAGTTGCGATGACTTCAGTCATCAGAACAAGTTCCAACATGCATTGAAGAAGATTTTCCATAACAATATGTGATGTTATAAGCATGTCGGGTTATATGGGGTGCCTGATTACACAGGGGCCGGATTTCTGAGGGGGAAACTGTAATTCCATTTTTATTCAACCAAAGTTAAAAATTTACTTATAAAACAATCCCTTTGCCGCCATTTTGGACTTTTTGTATGGAGTGACACTTGTCTATGTTTTGTTTCAATCTAAATTCGAATAAATAA
This sequence comes from Hesperophylax consimilis, assembly GCF_061612785.1. Lineage (NCBI taxonomy): Eukaryota > Metazoa > Arthropoda > Insecta > Trichoptera > Limnephilidae > Hesperophylax > Hesperophylax consimilis. Next base: position 14,724,307 of record NC_142850.1, on the reverse strand, counting down.
CTTAATTGACTAAACTAACTAATAACCTATTTTGTACTTGTAAATACATAGTTATTTCTTGTAGTAAATGTTGAAACAAAGTGTAAATTCCATAATCTCTGCCTAAAAGTGAATGAAATATCACTTCGTTTCAACATAATTACAATAAGAACCGGTCAGGGCAAAGGCAAAATATTGCATTTAAGTTCTAATTCTGTTCAAATTAATATACATACTTAATTTGAAGTTTTCAGTTGACGCCATGTTGTATTTTACATTTATTTTGATTCAATACATTAACAAGATTAAACATGGCGTCAATTATAAAGACAAATTCCGCTTTTGAAAGTTTTACCAAACATGAATTTTAATGCTTGTTTTTCCCTCTCCCCTGACGTAGGTTGTTTCATTTAGTAATTAAGTTGAAACAAAAAGCTATTTAAATAATATATATTCAAATTAAGAATGAAGCGGAATAGTAAAATTTTACTTTAATTTTGTTGGTCGTGAAAGCTTCTTCTTTATCAGCTATTGTAATATATTTTATTCCCCTTTAGAATACAAGAACAAAAAGGACCGAAACAGTCCAAGAAGCACGAAAAAGACTTCGCCAAGAATGGGAAGCATTGAAAAACAACACCCTCAGCCCTGATATCCGGATACAGGAGGCAGTGCAGGAAACACGCCAAAGAGATGCAGAGAAAGAAGTATTGTACGGTATCGTGGCCTACGTTGAAATAGGCGGGAACGACCGCCACGTTTCTGGACTTAAAAACATCTTAAAGACTCTTGGAGCATCCATTAAAGATTCATTTACAAAAGAAGTGACTCATGTCGTTTTTAAAAATGGATCAATTGAAACATATAAACGAGCAAAGCTTCTCAATGTTCATTTGGTTTCTGTTCTTTGGGTGGAAGCTTGCAGGAATTCTAAGTCTAAAGTGTGTGAAAGACTGTTCCCCGTTGTGGACTCAAATGATTATTCTAACTCACCGAGAGTTTTCAGACGGTTTATGGTGAGTTTTTTTATTACCATATTATGTTGTACATAAAACTCTTTCCTTTCCCTTTTATTGTATAGATTTCTAGACACAGTTCTTGTAAGTTCAGTTATCTACGCTGCCATAATTATGGTAAGATCGAGGAATAGAGGGAACACAGTATTAGACTGGGATCTTAAACCTTACGTCATCATGTACGCAGATGAAACTACTTCGCAGTGAGAAAGGAAATTTAGTAAGCCTTAAAAAATCTTGGAGGGTTCTACTCAGTCATGGAAATAGTGTAAATAACAACTTTTTTTAACAAAATTGTGTCATAAGATACATGAACGGGAATGGTTTCTTATAATAGGGCTCGATTAGTACACGAGAAAAAACACAGGTCTGACGTCCGGCATCCTGAGACTTTCATCAAGCAACCAGATTTAAAGTGCATAAAAATTAGTAAATTTTATTATCTTCATCATCATCATTGATTATATGAATGAAACCAACAAATAACCGTAGTCTAAATTTTCCATTTGTGGAAACTGAAATTCTCACTTCTCATTATTATCTAACTGGTACAAAGTGTTCTTAAAATAAAATGTGCTTATTAACCAGTGGGTCTCTGGAGAACATGCGAGCATTCTAATATTATCCCCTTTAGAATAATTTGCGATGCGATTCTGACCTTAATTCTTTGAAAAATGAATGAAAAACAAAATCTACATCGTTTGGGCTAATAAAACTTTAGGTTCCACTAATATTTTTCCGTTTAATGCTCCGACCTTCAACAGGTTAAGCTTGTCCCTATTTTCTGTATATTTACCAAATACAATAATATTATTTCGTTTTCCTCAAATTCTCTTGCATATTTTATGATCATGATAATTTATTTAATACGTATTTTTCAGGAATATCAATCTAAGTATTTTGAATATGATGCCAGCATCGGTGAAATTGTGCGAAAGCCGATGAAAAATAAGCAACAATCGCTCATTCAAAACCTTCAAAAACTAAATATCGGAATTGATTCAAACCGAACCAACACAACAATTGCAACTACAGCTACAAAAAATCTCAGTAAATCCCCGCCAAAACAGTTAGCTAATAAATCTAACACAAGTGACGAATCGATACGACTTCACGTTAGTAGCGATGATTCAGGACCAAGAGATGATGTTTCAACATCATCCAATAACGCTTCAACTACATCAATAACAGAAAGAAACGCTTCAATAGAAGATGAAGCCATCGCAAGGGATTTTGGTACAAACGCTATTCCACAAGTGCTGTGCACCAAAAATTCAGGCCGTAAGAATGCTGGTGAAAACACAGTTGAGAATGAGGATGTATCACCATCCAAAAGAAAATTATTTTCCAAACGACCAATGCATGAATCTTTTGTCAACTTTTCTCAAGAAGAGAGCGTCCCTCGTCGTTTGGTTGTTCCCAATCCTTATTATGACCCGAATCCTAAAACAAACAATACTTCTAAGAAAAACAACTCTACCATCAAGAACATTACGGTAGTCAAAAACAAGACTCCGACTAAAAATCAAAATGATGACAATCGGAAGGCAGAAAAGGCTGTTGCATTGTATAATCGGATTGAATCCTTCAATAATGTTCTAAAAAAGACGCAGAGTGTGTTCAGGCCACCTAGCAAATATGTTTATTCGGAGCACAGAAAGTGTCCTTCATTGGTAAGCATTCATTGACTGTTATAACGTCTTATAAATTTCTTCCTTTTTATTCAACGTTCCTCCATCTGTTAATAATGTAATCATCATCATCATTAATAGTACCTCCTTTGGAGAGTCGTGCCCATCCCTTGTAAATGCCTCCCCTTCCCTATACTCCGTTGTCTCCCTCCAGTTCCTTATTGCCATGGAATGTGGTGCTTGTCTCCGCACCATACAACCACCTACATTTGAGCCTACCAACACTCCTTCCTCATCAACTTTATTGTTAGGTTGTTCGCTCTTCCGTACTTATCTTATGCCCTACCCAGTTTAGTTTTTCCAGTCTTATATATATTTTTTTATTCTCTAGAACAGGGGTTCCCAACCCCAAGCCCGCGGGCACCATGGCGCTCTAACGATTCGTATGTGCCCGCCACTATTCGACAGTGAAATAATTTTTTCACAAACATTAATTAAAAATGTGAATTATTTTTATTTGTTTGTCAGAGTTTTAATTTTTTTGAGTGCCTAGATTAAATACGTTCGTATGTTTGCAATATTGTATGTATGAGTGGTTCCTTTGCTGACAGTACTTGTCGCAACCTGTCTAGCGGCGAGCCAGACTGCACTCTTCACGCTAGCCTGGAACGGATAGTTCTATTTGCACATCACTCCTTGTACACGCAGAAAACCCGAAGTGAACGAACTCCACGAACTAAGCCGATGAATGCCGAAGGCGCCAAAACACATGGCACATGACTGCCAGCTCTGTCTGTCAGTGAAAGCAATAAGCATGGCCCCGACAGCCAAACTGACAGTAGTCACGTGCTCGTACCGTCCCGATCGGTTCGGCGATCATCGGCTCACTTCGGGTTTTCGACGTGTACAAGGAGTGATGTGCAAATAGCATTCCCCGCCTGGAACCGCGTTGCTGTCATTTTGATTGCGATTGCTGCCCCGAGTTTGTCGATTAAAAATAGGTGGTGCCCGCCACCCTACTGATATTTTAGAATGTGCTCTAGAGTCCAAAAAGGTTGGGAACTTCAGTGAATAATATTATGGCTTTAAAAAAATATATTCATGTATGTATTAATTATTCTTTATTTTACATACTAATATGTGTCTTTATAGATTACTTTTATTAGAGTTTATGGTCATTTCAGCATTCTTGACATAGCTGGTAAACATTATTATTCAAAATACTAATTTCGGTTGTAGGTCTGTAACTCTGGTTCAATGAATTCAGATTTATTTTGAAATTAAGTGGCATTTCCTAATTTGAAACTATTGTGCCAAGAATTCAGAGAAGCGATAAAGTATAATATAATATTTTGTTTTCGGGAAAATTATTTTAATTTTATATTTGAAAAGTGTATTTCTTTTGTTCATTCAACGGTCTGCTCTTTTTAGCTAACAATTAAAGAGGAACTGCAGTCCATTTTTCAGTCCATCTTCCTTCTAACTTAAATACCTGAATATTTTTTTATTGTAATGTTTACTTCATAGTAAATATAATTTTGAAAGTTTTAATTTTTGGTCTCTAAAAAAACGCATTGATTCTGTGGAAGTGACTCGTGATGTATTTTGTATCTATTCGAATATATTTTTTTAAGCCGTAATGTTTTTCACTGCAGTTCCTTATTATCAATCTTGCAATTATAAGGGTCTGCCCTCGTTCATAATAATTTTAATGAGTACGTAGTATACAGATATGAATGTACATAACCTCACAAGTTTATGTATATTCCATTTACCTAGAAATTTCCACATGTGTAACAACTTCCCAAACCCTCCTCAGGTAAGCACATCTCTCCACTCGGCTGAGAATGGCTCCCTGAAGCAGCTGGTGGCGCGCCTGGGCGGGTTCCACCTGAAGGCCCGCGTGGACCGCTCCACAACCCACGTGGTGTGCGGGGAGCTGCGCCGCACCGTCAACCTGCTGAAAGCAGTCGCGCGAGGTTGCTGGGTGCTCCACAGGAGGTGGATCGAGGAATCGGCGGCTGCTGGACGATGGCTGAGCGAGGAGCAGTACGAATTGGTTGAGTTTTCAAAGATCGTGCAGGTAATTATTTTTTTGCATGGACTATGAAATTATTCCATTTTGGGTAGTGGATTTTTCATTCTGGTCGTTTTTGTCTACATACGGTAATTTCGCATCTAAAAATTTAGATGCGAAAAGGGTTTGGGTAATTTACTTGTTTTATTTTATTTTTTATTAACATATGTAATATTGCAACATTACAGGTTATATTTTAATATTACCTAATTTATTGTAAAAATGCCATAGACATTTAGGATGGATTGTTTCATAGAATTTAAAATTACAGTTGTATGAAAGTTCTATTACCATATCATCATGGGTCGGTTGTTTCACAGTTCTTGGATAGTAACAGAACTTGAATGGGAATTTCACGGATTGTGAATATTAACTTTGATGTTTGATAAATTGTTCAAATACTGTGAAACAACCCCTCCTTAGTATGTAGTGCCAAAAATCTTTTAAACTCACTGTAGGTTTCACAAAGAATCTGTCTTATTTGTCATCTACCGGTATTTGTATTCAGATAGCGGGTTGCTCCCCTCACGGGTGAATTCATATACAGATTTGACCGATACAATTTACAATACAGATTTGCTCGACAGTACAATCCCCGAGTGTGAGACTCCGACACAAATAGATTGTACATTAAATTTTGTAATAATATGTGTACTTTAGATTTAGATCAATGCTAGGAACAAAACAGTCAATAATAAAAGAATGACAGGATATGAAAATAACAGCTACAGCAACTGTTTGGTTGTAAGTGAGGTTATGAAAACATTTTAGTTTTGACTTCAGCAGTGATTGGTGGCGACGCCGTTCCCGGGATTTCAAAGAGATGTGTAAGGGCTGCGAGATGTTGTTTGCGATGTGAGCATTGGACACTTACAACACTCCTTCATCTTGCAGGCTTATCATAGAGAAGCCTCTTTGGTGGTCAGCAATCTTCCATCTTACTACATGTCCTACCCAGATGTAACAAACAGATTTTTTTTTGTAATTTCAGAGAAGTCGCCTACAAAAGCAGTCTTTTGGCAAATACCACAGCCTTGATATTTTTGACGAATCTGGCTTCATATACATTGCTCCCAAGTGTTCGCCTCCATACAGCGATCTGAAGGAACTGGTCACATTGTGCGGCGGAAGGATCACCAAGAATCCAGATCTAGCCGAAGTCGTTGTAGGGGAAAAATTGGACTCCTGTGCTAATTGTGTCAACGAGAAATGGATTTTGGACAGCATTTCCTTTGGAAGGTGCAAAACTATTGCCAAATATCACGTTGAAGGAAGCCCATTAGTTTAATTGACTGAATTTTTTTTAATGTAAATATATCTATTTATACCTATGTATTTATTTTTCATGTTTTTTGTATATTTTTTTGACTTCATTAAACATTTTGAGAATATAGTTTTGAATTATCTATAGATATGTGTATTAACAAAAATAGCATTACTTATTTTCGTAATGAGGGATTTATTACAATTATATGTTTTTTTTAATGTATTTGTGGATCCCTTCAGTACAATGTTTGTTGATTATAGTCTGGATAGGTTTATACTTATCATTATGTAATATGATTAAACTGGTTGTGCTGCAGAGAAGTCTCTGGTTCTTTTGCGTGTGTCATTATACGATGGATTTATCAGCAGTCTTCCTATCTACACCAATCTACGTTGAGAATTGATTGAACAATGTTATGTAATTACATACATCATTCACACCTTGGCTTTTTTCTATTTAAAATATTGTAATTTATTAAAATATTTACAAGTATATTTGGTAAAATTTCGATCGCGCTGGCCTCGCTTATTATGAATATTTTTTAGATAAAACCTTTAGATTCACCTTAATTACTGTACGACAAAACTTTTAACCTTCGGGGAGGTGGAAAATATTGCAATAAAAATTTCAATTACGTAAAACTAAAATCAGCTTTCGTTTTGTGAAACGAGACCGTCCATTTTCAAACTTTTATTTGTTTATTGTCAAATGTCATTTTGTTTTGTTGGTATTTCTGTTACTATAGGACAAAACGAACGGCTAGAAGTAGCTAGAGACAATCGCGCGGGCGTTTTTTTTAATGTTAAAAAATTCCGTCAAATTAGTATTTACCTAATATGCATGCATTATGTGCGTTGTGATTGAAATTTATTAGCTGGATTTTATTTTTTTACGTTCAAATTTTATTTAAGTAAACTATATCTGCGATGTTGAGCGGCTACGCTAAGTTTGTAATACAAAAAAAGTGCCCCTTTTATAGCGCCTGCTCGCGTCAAGGCAAGAAAAACATCCCAGTTTTCAATTAGTTTAGCGGCTACGCTAGGTTTGTGTAACATGGTTTGTGATTCAAAAGAAAGTGTCCCTTTTATACCGCCTGCTCGCGTCAAGGCAAGAAAAACATCCCAGTTTTCAATTAGTTTAGCGGCTACGCTAGGTTTGTGTAACATGGTTTGTGATTCAAAAAAAGTGTCCCTTTTATACCGCCTGCTCGCGTCAAGGCAAGAAAAACATCCGTTTTAAAATAGTTTAGCGGCTACGCTAGGTTTGTTGTAGTTTTATATATATATATATAGATATATATTTTATATAGATATATATATCTCAAAAACCATGTTACACAAACCTAGCGTAGCCGCTAAACTAATTGAAAACTGGGATGTTTTTCTTGCCTTGACGCGAGCAGGCGGTATAAAAGGGACACTTTCTTTTGAATCACAAACCATGTTACACAAACCTAGCGTAGCCGCTAAACTAATTGAAAACTGGGATGTTTTTCTTGCATTGACGCGAGCAGGCGGTATAAAGGGGCATTTTCTTTTTCATCATAAACCATGTTACAAAAACTTAGCGTAGCCGCTCAACATCGCAGAAATAGTTTACTTAAATAAAATTTGAACATAAAAAAATAAAATCCAGCTAATAAAATTCAATCACAACGCACACAATGCATGCATATTAGGTAAATACTAATTTGACGGAATTTTTTAATATTAAAAAAAACGCCCGCGCGATTATGTTTCTAGCCACTTCTAGCCGTTCGTTTCGCCCCATAGTAACAGAAATACCAACAAAACAAAATGACGTTTGACAGTAAAGTTTGAAAATGGACGGTCTCGTTTCACAAAACGAAAGCTAATTTTAATTTTACGTAATTGAAATTTTTATTGCAATATTTTCCACCTCCCCGAAGGTTAAAAGTTGTGTCGTACAGTAATTAAGGTGAATCTAAAGGTTTTATCTAAAAAATATTCATAATAAGCGAGGCCAGCGCGATCGAAATTTTACCGTATATTTTATATACAAATAGACTGTTCTGCATAATGTTGTAAAATAAATAAAGTTATATATAATATCTCTTTTATTTTTTTATTTATTTATAGATGAATGCAGTATGGATTGTATGTAACACTACAAAATATTCAATTGCTTGATTATTTACTGTAATCAATAGTTCACATCATATATAAATCACTCACTAGTTCAATATCTTCGGGCTTTGTGTATGAAACAAATTGGTCCTAAAAAACCATAGATATGCCAATATATAGACAGTACAATTCTCATTTGGAGCCTACTTATTATACTAACGAAAATCTATGAAAGTTTATTCCAGAGTTACTTTCAGAGTTTTTCATTGGTGGATATAGTTAGGCAATCATATGAAGTCACAATATTTCAGTTCCAATTTTCGATCGGAGTTATCCCCCACCACAAATAAAAAAGTTCAAATGTCATGTCATGTTAAAAACCCAAATACGCAATAAGTACAAGAAACTTGTAATCTAAGTGGCTTTTCATGCGGTGAATTCAGGAACTGTTTAAGATGAAAATATGTCCATGTAGAACACCTTGATGTTTTCACAAAATCAGCGCGTACTGTAAATTATTATCCGTTTTTAACTATTTAAATTTTTTTTAGTACCTAACCAAAATCTGAGTCCACCGTTAAAATTACGGCGGTAACATTAACGCATTGACTTTTGCGAAGTTGATAACCTCTAAATTTTTTTTTTCAAATTTTTCTGTGTTTAGTAGTATTTTTACGAACTGTGCGTGAATTTGAGGACCATGTCTCACTTAATTTTGTAGAAAATTACATTTCTTGGGAAACTGGTCACCTATACTCGCCGCCATCTTCATTATTTATTAATTTAATTATTAACATACTTTTTACGTGCTTTTACATACAAATAGTAAAAATTATACATAACTGAACTGCCTCCGTAACTTTAATCTTTTGTATTTATTTACCGATAAATTGAAGATGTCCACTGACTCAGATTATGATTTGACAATAGCAAAAATTTTCCCTTTTATTCTCTTTTTTAAATACACTATAGCTATGACAATAAAAAAATATTTATTGCGATTTATTTTTGGGGTATTATGCCTAGTTGCACTACCTCCTTGTTTGGCCAATGTTTCGACCCCGTTAAATTGTCTGTATCTGCTTTGATGATAGATACTGTAACGCAGTCCGAAATATTACACATCTGCACTGAAGATAAACACTGTAATGCTGTCCGAAACGTTGGCTAAAAAGGAGGTATCGCAACATGGCATATACCCCAAAAATAATTTATGATAATACTTTTGGCTGGAAAAATCTCAAAATAAAATATTGTATCTAGTAGGCAAATAACGTTCACCCTCATTTTACAGAAATAATTTTATCTAATATTAATAATATTTTATTCTACGTAAAAAATTATTTAACTTTCATCCCTCTCCCGACAAATTCTTTAAATTCTGTTCCAATGCCGGTAAGGGAGATTTCTACAAAAAATATAAAACGTAGGTCCTTAATAGTTGGTAAACTTCATTTTAGTTGGTTCGTCTACCGCTAGAGTGGCGAAGCGCACGATTTTACCGGCCTTTTTGTATTTGGGTGCCTCTACTACATTATCGTCTCCAACGCCGAAAACATGAAAATCTCGTTTTGTATTTGTAGGGGCGGCCGCCTGAACACTGTTGCGTGATGCCGCTAAATTATTTAATACAGTTTCTGCTTCATGATTCACTTCTTGCTTCTCCGTCAGGTCACAGAATTCAAATTTATAACGGGGCGAAGTGGTCCAACATTCTTGCTGATTAATATTTGGGATCTTCGAACTTTTTAATGATTTATCCGACTTTTGACTGTCCAAATAGCGGAGACAAATTCCGTTTACTGTTGAGAAGAGAACTGGAGTTGTGCGATCTTGCTGTTTTTTGTTATTTTGCTCGAGTAACTTTTTAGGCATATCAACAAATAAACACTTTTGGATAAGTAACGGCACTGGCTAAACACTGCATAAATTATTTGGATCTGTGGCTGTATCAATATTTTTTTACAGGAAAATACACGACACATATCATGCGTTTTGTCAAAATAACTGGCATGTTTTGATTTTACAGGTATCCATGGCGACAAGGTGGTGATGGTGACTACCTACAGATATCACTGGTATCCATAAATAAATCATTCTCCTGGTATCATTATGGATTGTTTAGTCTATGATTTTGTTATGTAGTCCCAGAGAGAGGACCATCTTCTTCTTCAAAATGAAAAAGATACGAGATACTAGAATGATGACGTCACTTACGACCTTTCTCTAGGACTACTTTAAAATATATGATTTAAGATTTTCACGACCAAAAGTATTTTTGTTATTTGTTTTTGGGGTGTTATGCCATGTTGCGCTAACTCCTTATTTAGCCAACGTTTCGGACAGCATTGCAGTGTCCATCATCAGGGCAGATGTGTTATTTAGATGTGTTAAATAACACATCTGCCCTGATGATGGACACTGCAATGCTGTCCGAAACGTTGGCTAAAGAAGGAGTTAGCGCAACACGGCATAACACCCCAAAAACAAATAACAAAAATACTTTAAAATATGTTCACCAAAGAAAAATCCCGATATAGTACCTACCAAAACCGTTAAACAAATGAATCATATTATTATTTGTAGGCAGGGTTGCCAATTCTCTGGGAATTCCCCAACTTGCGTGGAATTTCTAAGATTTTTCAAGTATTGTGTATTTTGTGGGGAAAATGCGGGGATTCACATACATATTGAGAAATAATATTTAAATAAGTGTGAGAACGCACTCGCACACGCTGTCGTTTTCGTTCGTTAAAACGTTTATTTTTAAAGCCTAAACGAAATAGGAAATCCAAAAATGACTAGATAATAAAAACTACTTCAAAAGAGTTTTGCTTCATTTTAGAGGTAGAATTACATACTGAACTTATGGGGAATTTTGTTCTCCCCAATTTGCGGATTTAGTTTACCTATTGTGGTATCTGAGAAAGTGTGCATCGGCAACCCTGTTTGTAGGTTATATTTTTTTTTTACTAAACCGATTAAACTCTAGAAGTGATTTATCAATTTGTGCAAATTCACTGTCGTTAATATCGTCAATATCGTTTTAATCGTTATAGTATTATTAGTATTTACCATGTTTAAAGTACGCTCATATAGTATAGCAATAAATCTGATTCCTATTCTAAACAATCCGGATTGTTATTATTATTTGTTATTTCTTTTATTACGCCGTGACTGAACTTTACATTTAAGTTTACACTTTGCAATAAGTACTCGTGAAGGTACTCACCACAAAGTACCAACCCCCCTATAACAAATTTCTTCCAGAACATGTCCCGGTTCACCCTAAATAAGTGACGCTCGGAACCTTCTAGAAATCAACATCAAATAAGTAGATACCACATACCTACCTGCCAGGGGCGATTCTAGACTTTTCGTGAGCTAGACTGGTAAGATTGACAAGTACGACATTATTGATGTTGTTGTAGCTGAAAATATTTAACAAAATTTTATCTACAGCACATCAATAATGTCGTGTTTTTTATTCTTACCACTCTAGCTCGCTGAAAAAAACACGGATCGCTACTGGTAACTGTCACCTTCACGTATTCACTGCAGGTCAGGATAGGGTTATTGAAAAATATAAACCAAACCCACTCGTGCAGTTGGAGGTATCGCTACTGCATTTTTTGATTACCTGTAAGGTAAATAAGTTCGTCTTTAGACCATCTGCATAAATAGTATTGTAAATCTGTTCTGTATGTGATTGAATGCAGGTACTGTTTTATCATGCAAAACTAAATTACGTGTAGATACCGGATGCTGCGTATATATTTGAGCCACGAGCCGGACTACGATTATGGGAAAGGTACGAAGCAACCGTAAGCGGCGTTTCGCGTCGTTTTCGGTTACTTCATTTTTCTCTTTAATTCGTGGCTCGGCTCGCGCTTCGGTTCGCAAATGTATACGTAGCGTAACATTGCTTGTGAAATTCGTCCTGAAAGCCCTAAATGCCGAAAAACATCTGTTAATAATCTCCCATAAGCTAAACAAGGACAGGAGAAAATAATAGACAAGGTGCTCCTTATTTATTTATTTAATTTACGCCTATTAAGGCTTTTACATACATATATAACAATATTTAAGAAATTTTACTCGTAAATGGTGCAGGAAATGACTGTTTAAAACACATATATAAATAAAAAATATTGTTGAATTTGATCCACACAGTATGTAGGTACAAAATATTTATAAAAAAAAATCCAAAATAATCTTTTTTCTTTCAGTCGACAAAATACTGTTAACGTGCAAAATACTGTAATAATGTCAATTTAAATAGCTTTATCAAAATATTCGACCACTTGATGAAAAAAACTTCAATAAGGTATGCTTATATGAACCGTTTATAATAATATTGAAGTAGCTATTAGCTGGGACGGGTTATTCACAGAATTTCATCAAATTTCAACGTTAATTTTCAAGTTTTGTGGAAGTCCTATTCAAGTTCTGTCATTATATCATTATGAGCAAGTAGCTTCACAGAACTGAAATAATAAAAGAACTTGAATATTACTTTCACAGAAGATGAATTTTAAATTTAATGAATTGTTCAAATTCTGTGAAGCAGCCCGTCCTTAGTATTATTTTTATTTATTGTTATTAATTTGTTATTACACAATTATTTCAATCATAAATGCTAAAATTACATGTAGAAGTTCGTTTCATGTGTTTTTACCTCAAACTTTGTATTTCGGGCTGTCCTAAACTTTCGCCAAATTTGGCGTCTATCCAAATTTAACCTATTTTTATCCATCCCCAACATTTGCGGCCGGTTTTTCTGCAGGTATACCTATGCAAAATGTTAGATTTAGGGAGAGTTGTGTTTCATAGAACTTGAATAATAATAATTGTTAAATAAAGAATAATTATTCATCAAATTTGAACGTTAACATTTAAGTTATGTGAAAATTCTATTATTATTTCACTATATATTTCTTGAACAGAACTTGAATATTAACTTCGAGATTTAATGAATTGTTCAAGTTCTGTTAAACATACAAACGATCATTCGAAAGCTTAAAATTATATATGTTCAGGCGTACAGAAGATTAATAAATAAAATTATAAAATTTTGATTGTAATAAATTGTTCCAAATAATAAACCAAGGAGTTTTTTGCACTGATATCTCCACATGACGTCACCGATTGCAAAACAAAGTGTGTCAATCGTGGTAGATACATACCTACTCTCAGTACCGCCCTGGCGAATGATAACCATTCAGAATGTAAATGTTCCTTGGAAGGGCATTAGTCGTGTTATGAACAAATGGGCATGCCATAACCCCAACCATGGAACTATTCTTAGGTCCCACCGGATTCGGGCTGTTGGTACTCTTGTGCAGTACCATCACAATTTCTGTAGTGACGTCACCGTCTACAAAGTCAACACTGTCAAACGTAACATCTTCTTCTTCTACCTATTCTTTTTATAGTCTTCTTTATCTACCTAATATATAAATAAGGGTGTCTAACTGTCTATGACCTGCGGGTAGGCGGGCGGCGTGCCTTTGATTTTTATACAAATGTACAGTTTTATTCGGAGATTGATAAAATTTTGCACATTAGACCTTCAAAACAGGGTCACAACAGGGACCACATGAAATTTCTAAAAACGACTCACATCCCACCTTTTCCGTTAAAGCAGAATTTTAATACTTCTTGATGAAATTTTGCACATTTGACTGAAGGAAAATTACTGTCTGCATCAGATTTCGAAAAACTCTTCGTAAAGTCTGGGGACATCACTAGTAAAATATAAAATTTGTAATTTGAACAAAGAATGAATGGCTGCGCGCGCTGCTTGGCTCCCATTGGCTGGAGGATTATTATTATTCCTTGTAAGCACCTACCGCGTCCTCTCTTCTCTTCTCCTTGTGTCGTCCAGGTGCTATCAGGTTTCTTTTGTGAATATCCGGATATTATTATTGAAATGTACAAAGGGAAATGGATTTAAAAGAAAATAAAAAGGTCTCCCAAGGTAAACTTTGAGAGCACATAATATGCCTATAATGTTTAATATTATGGAATATTTTATTGGTGGCATGATTTGAAGGAGTTGTCTCTTGGGTTGGTAAGTACCTATTTTGATGGTAGGTAGTAGGTAAGTACCTATTTTTAATTTGCTCTCAAAATCGTGGATATGAATATTCCTTTACTTTAGATTGAAATATTTTTCTGGATTGTACAGTAGGTACCTACCTACAGACAAATAAAACATAATATATAATTAAGTAGGTACCTACTACGATTTTTTTTCGTGTTATTATTTTATATATGTTTCAACTATTTGTTTTTTGTTTTTGAATTGATAACCAGCATGCCATTTTAAATGTATCAGTTTAAACCATTTTTATTTCGATTGAGCGCATAGACCCAAATATATGTGACAAGCCGCCGCCGAATGATTGTTTCGCTGTGCGATTGTCAATCGTTCGTTCAATTGCTCTATCTAACTTGCCCTTTGAATTCAGTTTATCGCAGAGCGAGATTTGTTAACTTATAATTGCATTATATTGCGATTGTACAGAATTATGAAAACTAAAATCAAAAGATTATCACCGTACGCACACCTTAAGTAGGTACTTAGGTACCTAAGTACCTACTGTTTTCCGCAGACGTGAACAAAGCAACTTGGGGGAAAATATTGACGGCGCGATTGAAGTTCCGTCAATCGCACTCCAATGCACTTTGACAAAATGACCTTAACCGTCTCCAACCTATTAAAAGAAACAGCTGAAATACCGGCCCTAAATCTACATTTTTTTAGGTGGCGCTACTAGTGATGTAAACTTAAAACCTAACCATGTTTATACATGTATAGATTTACAACACGGTCCCATATCTCAATATTAGAATACATCGTCTTCCTCTTCTATACACGACCCTGCAGCTGTGTTCACAATAATTCAATGGCCAAGTAGTGTGATGTACCTAGTGCCTATGTAGGTAATTCCAGGTGGCTCCCTTTTTTTATTTCCTCCGGTACCTAGATAGGAAAGGAGAATGACAGATCGTGCAATACATGAATAGGTTCACTGTGTGAAATTGTGTGTGTCAGCCACATATTATTCTATATATCGCAATTTAATGTACTGCTTATTGCATTTTAAACACATCATGCAATAATAATAATTTTATTTATTTAACCCATAGAAGCCATCCGACAAATTTACACGTTAGGCGACATTACCAATTGAGGTATGTTGTGAGGTTGGAGGTAGTGGGGATGGGAAGGAGATACGGAAGAGGGAAGTACCTGGCCATTCAGATCTGGTCACCAAACACGGTTAAAGCCATTTCAAGCAACGTTACGATTCTGAATAGTGGTCTTTAACCTTTCAGTACTTTTATCACTTTTGTACAGTTTGCAATGTTTTCTGAGTATTTCAAATGTGCTATATACAACTTCTTTTTTAATTTTCCGTAAAAAACAAATACTTTTCTGAAACTAGATGAAGTTATCATCCCGGTGTATGCATTTAAAATGAACATTTCTATTTATAAATAATAATTTTTTTAAATCAAACATGAAAAATTTTGTCATACACGCTAACCATATTTTTACTTAAATTTTTACTCCAATGTTTTGTTTGGGGAGTTTGTAAGAAAGCTATACCTTTTCTTTCATCTCGTTCATATAATAAAACAGTGACCAGATAAATCATCACAATGATAATTCATCACATCTTTAAAAATTTATATAAAGTCATGGAAAGTGATGAAACAAAAACTTTATTAACTGGGTTAGGTACAAAAAAAATTCATCGTTTCTAATGACTTTATATCAGTTTTTAAAAGTGGGTTGAATTGTCACTGTGTTGAGTTATCATGGAACCAATAAAACATAAGAAATAATTTTTAAAGTTATATATGTACCTCAAACGCTGGAGGGGTTAACAAGGGCGGTACTAAAAGTATTTACCACTCTCGAATATGTAACGAAATAAGGTTAGTATATATATTACATAAGGGGCATAAAAAAAGGCGTTCAAAATTTAACACGACTGATATAATACAACCATTAATGTATTGAAAATTTTAAACAAGTTTATTAGCGAGGGGAAAGTAATGTATATACCTAATTAATCAAATAAATTGTAAAATGTATACCACTGAAGAAGAAGATAATACTAATAAATCTAAAGGATACATAAAACAATAAATATTGATAAATAAATTAAGGAGTATGGGTATAACCGGGAACTTTCTTAAATGGGTAGAGAGTTATTTAACAAATAGGCAACTTTTTGTAAAGTTAAATGACGTAATATCGGATGCCTTTTCTGCCACTAGTGGTGTGCCACAGGGCTCCCATTTAGGACCAATACTGTTTATTTTATTTATTAATGACATTGTAGACGTTTTTTCCGATGTTGATATCCTGTTATTTGCTGATGATTTAAAATTATATAAAAAAATTAAAAATATTTCAGATTGCATAATTTTACAAAAAAATTTAAACAACTTGTTTAATTGGTGTATATGCACTAAACTGGCACTTAACATTAGTAAATGTCAAATAATAAGATTTTATAAAATAAAGAAACCGACAATTTATGAATACAATCTTGACAAAATTATATTAAACTCAGTAGAAACAATAAATGATCTAGGTATTATTTTCAACTCAAAACTTACATTTATTAGCCATGTAACTAATATTATTAATAGATCAATGAAGATTTTAGGATTTATTATTAGAATAACCAAACAATTTTGTAACATTGATACTATTCGCATTTTATACATAACGCTAGTGAGAAGCATTTTGGAATATAACTCTACGATTTGGGCTCCACATTACAATATCCATATTCAAGCGATTGAAAAAGTCCAGCATAGATTCCTTAGGTATATTAATTTTAAATTAGGTATTCCAAGAGAATCCGTGGACTATAATTTGTTATTGAACTGGACTAATCTCGTAAATTTATCAGATCGCAGAAAAATCTGTGATCTATTAATATTATATAAAATAATTCACTCGGTCCTGGATACCCCTGATTTAATAGAACTAATACGATTTCATTGCCCTGGTCGCGCTAACAATAGACTGACTCTACCGTTCTACTATAATAATACACATACATACATATCACACATACATATCACATTATTACTCACCAATCGGCCAACATCGGCGACATTTATTTCTTAAAATTAGCGCAATATAAACATGCACTCAAAATTTTTTTTTCCATAATGTAATTTTATATACGCAATATGGACATGTTGAAATGAAATGATGATATTTCTCATTGTTCTTTTTTTGTTATTTTTGGTTGTGATACACAAAATAATTGTATGTTATTTTTAAGTTTAAAACTACTATAATGTAATAAAATTATTTTTCTTACTTTGTACTCTATTATATGTTTATTTATAAAAGGCAGTATAGCCGTTTATGTATTTAAAATAAAAAATAAAAATAAAATAAATAAAACAGAACAGGACTTAAAATAAACAGCTGGGAATCGAACCCAGGATCTCTGTCTTACCGGGACAACGCTTCAACTATTCAGCCATTGAGACCTAATTATCATACATCTATCTGCAGGGTTTTCCAATAAGAGGTGTTATTTAGATATTCAATCGTAAAAGATCAATGGTTTCGTTGCTTGTGTGGCACGTAGCGCCGTCTTGTTGAAAGTAAACGTTGTCCAGATCAATACCATCCAATTCCGGCCATAAAAAATCATTATTCATCTCTCGATAGCGATCCATTCACCGTAACTGTTGCTCCAGCCTCATTTAAAAAAAATTAAAGTCCAGTGACTCCGCCGGACCATAAACCGCACCAAACAGTCACACGTTGAGGATAGAGAGGCTTTTCAACAGTTACTCTTGGGTTTTCCGAGCCCCAGATGCGACAATTTTGCTTGTTGACGAAGCCACCGAGTTGGAAATGGGCCTCATCACTCAAGATGATTTTTCGATGGAATTTTAATAATTAATAATAGTGAATTTTAATCATTTGTTGAAGCGTGTATCGTTCCATTTTTATTAATGGCGTAGTTTTTACTTGTCAAATGTCAAAAAATGAGAGCTTCAAAAGTAACATCTACCGAAATAGCGGGCTATTTAAAATAACACCTCTTAATGGAAAACCCATATTATACATAGTCATCTTTGTCGATCTCGTGTTTCAAATTCAGAACAAACAATATTATCTTGCAACTAAATTTTCCCATATTTTTGGTAGCTATCTTTTTGAATGATTATAAGATTCTAAATAAATGGTTTGTGACCTGGATAGTGTCTCGGATAAACATTTCCGATTTTTAATAAAATATACTTGATTTGACGTGGAAGTTGAAACTACACGAGACCTTTTTTGCACAGATTGTAAGTTTAATCCAGCAGATGGAAGCGCCATTAAAAAAATACTAGATGGGCATTAAATACAAAATATAATAGATGATAATCTTATTATAAACTAATCGATGAACATAATTATATTAATGGGAACATCACTGCATTATGATCATGATTACGGCTTGTTTAATGTCTAACACTGCAGATTAAATTAATTTGCAAACTACCATCATTTTATATGGCTACCGCTAGAATATGTAATAATTATAATAATATATTTTATCTTTGTATGTTTCATGTGCCGGTTCTTGTATTGAGGAACATGTTACCCACGCAATACGATGAAAACTTACGATCAAATACCTTTGATATCTCGGAGCGTTTTGTCGATTTACATGTATAACAATAATGCGGAACATCGTTGATAGATATAATGCATTGAAGTGGAGTATTTTAACTGATTTCAACAGTTTGATAGAATAACATAATGAACTGTAATTATAAAGTACACGGACAGTACCTACCTACGGACACGTGAGAGGAAATGTAAGATTGAGTATGAAGTTTTAATCATTCAATTCATTAGATAATATTTTAAGTTATAAGTTGATAGTAATTAGTTATAAGTTCTAGACTTATAAGTACTTGTATGTGGTAGGCAGACAATATACCCCAATTGGGTATGCAATATTCTTACTGGCTCCAGACGGATGGGAGCAGTTGGGACTCTTATGTAGTATTCACGTAAAAAAAAGCTTTCAGCATTAAATGAAAACCATGTTTGGAGTTTCTTAAACAGTGTAGTTATAATATAGAATATATTTAGTTAAGTATTTAATTTGTCTTTTTTGGTAGAATTTAAATTATTACGCTTTCACATAAACTTTCCACTCCCAATGTTATATCTGACATAATATACTTAACAAAATATTGAACTCTTTAAATTGGTTTTTTTGTTCCACGCTTTCTTCATCGGCTTATTATCCTGATGAAGGAAGAACAGGAATCCCTATTGAGGACTAAGAATAAGCCACTTTGCTTTGAATTTTTCATAGAATAAAAACTTGAAGTACCTTCCGCATTTGAATGAAAACAAATGTGCCACTGACTTGTACCTTTTGGCTCTAGACCGTTTAGCACTCGGTCTGTCTCTCTTACACTTGCTTGAAAATGTGTATCGCCATCTTATTTGAATTTATTAATCTTAATGAAAGATTTGTTTGAAAATATAGGCTCAAATTGGGCTCACATTTGGATCACGAAACACGCCCACAATGCACTTTTTGTGTTATTCTTTATTCCATGTTTTATTTTATTTTTTTTTTAAATTTATTTATTTATACGCCCATTGGGCTTTTACATACATATTTAATAAAAAAATAATATTCTGAAGATTGCAAGTTCACAAAAGTAATAGTAAAAATACATATAACCATATCCATTTGACATAAATAGTCATTAATAACAAATAAAATAAAATTCTGTCTCAAATAAGTTTATATTTGAATTACGGCAAACGGCGAAGTTAATGCTTTCTTCGGATAAATTCATTTTCAATAAGGAAAAACATTTTAGAACAAATAAGAGTATTGTAAAGAAAGGTAGAAAAGCTGTTCCAAAAAAACTAAAGGCAATAATAATAGTAGCGGAAACATAGATTTAGTAAATGAATACAATATTACTAGACGGAGATTGTAGATTTAAAACGCGGATCTTTTAATACCACATAAATGCAAGCGATAATGGAATAATACCTGTCGAAGTTTTGAATGGTTCAGTTTATAATAGCGGAGGCGTGCGCCGGTGATACCATAGGAAGAGTACAGCCATTACTCCGTGACAGAATCGCTCCGGGGAGAGTCCGCTGCAGTTTCCTCTTTTAATGGACGGGTCATGTCCGAGGTTCAGAATTGGATATTTACTATTGGATTTAATTGCATTTGATAGGGTGAAGGTACAGTTGCCTTTGATGACCACCGAGACAGATCCATCGCAGATATAGACCAGAGATGTTTGAAATTCTTCTTATTCGTGTGGAGATTTAATTGCTACAACGGGAGTACAGATGTGCTCCCGAGAAACTGGCTTAGTTTTCAGCAGTAATAATACCCCTTTTTATTATGGTCTGCGAATAGTTTTTACATGAAAATCGTGCAAAAGTAGTAACGAATTGATTTATTTATATGGGTATGTGCATATTTTTACACAGGGTCATAGTTTACTGATAGAAGTCAGAGTTATTTAGATCCCGCATCCCGGAATCCCGCGCAATTTCAGCAACATTTTATCACGTGAATTTTGCGGGATTTGGATTGAAAAAAAAAACAAAATTTGCACCAAAAACATCCAGTAATGACAGTCTAACCTAACAGCGTGGAAGCAGTTTTCTGCTGCTGGGCACAAATGTTCGTTCACGGGAGACAGGACTTCCGTATTTTTTAACAATGTCTTCTTAAATTTATAAAGTTATTTTTTCAATGCATTTTATAATATTACCAGTACAAAAGATGATTGATCTCAAATGACTGTGATGAGTTCTGACATTGACAGTAATGTTTTTTTTAAATATTTTTTTACGAATTTGTACGGAAATTCCTCTTAAATGACTTACAGCGTTACCCTATCAATGTCTTTTTACAGTATATTAGTGTCAAAGATAATTGATACCAATAAATAAAATGTTTATGACTGTCCCGCAAATCCCGCGTGATCCCGGTGAATTTCTAAATTCTATCCCGCAATCATTAATTAAGTCAATACTAATAATTTTTCAGGTGATAAACTCTTTTATTTGTTTCTCATGATAATGAATTCACGGTTTCAGTTAAACTAATCACAACGCCACAAAACACTGTTCTGGAACATGTCCCTATTTTATCCACATTCATACATACTCTTCCTTTACTCCGTCACCCGACACTACGACACCAAAAGTATTTGAATAACATGATCGTTAGATACTTGTATTCATGAGGAGTCCTTATTACTGTAGGAAAATGTATTTTATATATTCAATAATAATCAAAAATTATCAACAAAAATACAGTTTATTTATTAACAAGTTCTGCTGTGTAATTATTATTACGCGTGACAGCTGTTTCTGGGGGAATTACAGCATTAAAATGTCTCAGAGAACCCTCTAGACCAAGGCTGCCCAACCCCAGGCCCGCGGGCCACATTGTGGCCCGCGAACGAATTATAAGTGGCCCGCGTGAACCATTTTCAAAAAACCCGCCAATTTGAAAAAGTGTCGCGGGCCTGCGGTAAAACAAACAATGCAGCTTGCGCGCGGTCACCAGTGTTGCCAACGAAGGCGATTTATCGCTATTTAGGCTACTCAGAACGAGAATCAGCGACAAAAAAATCCAACCTGTTGAACTTACTTTTTAAACAAAAATACACCGGTTTTTGATATAATATTTTTTGCGTCCGAAATGGAATCTTGTAGCCACCCCCCCCCCACAACCCCTCCCCCCATGGAAATAGGAACCGTCAGGTATTCAGTGGCCCGCCAGTGATTCAAAATCGTCAATTTCGCCCAACTGTTAAAAAGGTTGGGCAGCCTTGCTCTAGACAGTGTGATAATGCCTTCAGAAGGCGAAAAAGCTGTCACGCGTAATAATAAAATTATCTAGCAAAATATCTTTACAAATAAACTTTTTTTATATAATAATACCTTGCCACGTCTTACTGTGGCTCTGTCTGTTTGTACAAATAGAGAAACAATAGAGACGTGTTGCTTTTACGTCCAACAGATGTCGTTGTTTTTACCTGTCACAGGTTACATCTATAGAATATAGGTATATAAAAACACACGTGTATTCGAATGCAACGTTGTTTCAAAATTTCAAAGCAATTGGTGAAGAACATTCGGAGATTTAAGATTTTGAACAAACGAACATTTACATTTTATTTATATAGATAGATTATTGAATACTTAAAAGAAATACATAAAATTACACTTGGTAACAATCAATATTTTACCTATAACGACAGCAAAGTTTTCAATCGAAAACAATATATATGTTTGAACTTATAACTTTGTTGCAACGTTCAATGATAACATTATCTTTGTTAATCGGAGGAGAAATTTTTAAATTCCGAGAAATCCCTTTGGTCGCTTTCCTCGGGCACTTCGTGCCAGCTTTTGAGATAATAGTGGAACGCTTCCGGGCTGCTCCGAGCACCATGCACAGGGCAACAGTATGCAATTATTTGCAATGTGTAGTGTGCACTGTATGCAGTAACTTTAACTTACCCAGACGAGATGAGTGCACTACATTATAAAAACAATAGAAGTCAAGTGAAGATTTTGGCAGGGCCTGCTTTTTATGCAGGTGATCTAAACTTCGTTAGCTGTGAATGTGAACACCACATCCTTGGGCCCAAGGAACTGGAGGAAGACAACAAAATAAAGGCGAACGGGAAAATTCATAGACTGTAGCGCCGATGATGGTGATGACGCTTTTTTATGACTGTTAACCATTGATCTGAGAATAGGCTCTATGAGAAAAATAATAGACCCTGTGAAATAGGAGAAAGGACCAGGGAAACATTTTTGAAATGTTTTCCTTCTTAAACACACGGATTCAGATAACAGACAAAATCTTATTTCAATTTTGACGGCGAGACAATCATATTAATGGATATAATATAAGTGTAAATGAGACATCTATCACAGAAAAGTACATCGGAGACAATAGACTCAAATGCAAAAAGCAAATGCAAACTCAAACCTGCCAAAAAGCAGGGTCACTACACTCTAGTCGTCTTAGTAAATAAGGAAGTATAACAACTTTAAAAAAGGTATGGAGAAAGAAGATAAATGGAAGATGTGGTTCAATGGGAAAAAAATCTCTAAGAGGACAGTACCTACTGTATCAATGACTTCTGATATTATTATTTCTAGTTAATGAGCAAGCAGCATTCTGCTAAGGCACTCATATCTAATTTCACAGTTATTCAATCATTTCTTCTCTCCAAATGAAAATCCAATCAAGCTTGTAATTGATTTATATTTGTAGCTTGTAGCATCGATGACATCTTGTGGATGTTTGTTCCATGCTTTCACTTCTCTATTTGCAACGAAGTGTATCCAAGGATTGGATGCAAAAGGTGTTTTGTTAATTTTTTACTGTCCACTTGTGTTGGTGGATAAAATTTCTTGAATGCCAGGGTAACTATGATAACATTTTTTAAATATGTTACCTATATAAATCATTCTTAAGCGCCGCGGTATAATCAATTAGCCTTGTAATGATTGATTAATTTATCGGTATGTATTTCCGAGTGCTTTTGCAAAACAGATGAAACGTGAGGCTGCAATAACTTCTGCGACCTTTTACTCCGTTAGAACTTTTCTCTACCCAGTGTTGATGTGTGCTGAAGTAAAAAGGTTTTCTTACACTCATTGCAGGACGCCTCTTGATCTTGTTGCGCGGGGTCTTTAAATGATTTAAAGGAGTGATTACATGAAGAGATTGCAGCAATTTCATGAAAAAATGTTTTTTTTTGTTACTAGAGTCGCTACTTCAAGATGGCAGCAAAATGTTGTTGTTAGATTCAGAAACCTCCGAAGTTTGAAGCTCTCATTGTAAAGAGTTGCTTTTTACCTGAGCTTTGCCGAAAGCGATTGGTAGCGTTAATAAAATTAGCCCATAATACAAGATAAAAATAATAAGTTGTGGTAGGTAGAGGTTCTAAAAAGCTTTCTAATATATTTTTCAACCCCCCAAAATGCCATCTTACACATTCTCTACTCTCTAGTTTGTATTGATAGTCGGTAATGGTAAAGGATTTTAACTTGTATCAGCTATGAAATAGAGAAGAGTTGCATCAGATGCCAGAGAACTAAGAAACCTTGGCATCTTGCTGCGAACAATCGCATCTAGATAATGCAAGCATTGCACTAAATTTTAATGGGTTCGGTTATTTAATACGTTGTAATTGCAAAGGCAGACATTTTGTGGAGCGGATCGACTTATTCCTGGACGTGGAGATTTACTGATGCAGGAAAGGACCGAACAAATGGCCGATTTATATTTTATGCTCCTTCATCGGCGTTTCATTGATTGGTTTACAGTTAGCACAATCACGATTTAACCTGGAAGGGATAAGGGACGTGCTTGTGTAATGTTTAATCACGCTATTCGCAGAAGATAATAAACGCATTTTACATTATCTATATACATACACAAAGAATAGTGCGTCTGTGGATGGATGGCTTTGTTTTTTTTAAACAAATCTACAGTTGTATTCCGAGATTGGTGAAAATTTGAATACTTAACGTTTAAAACAAGAGAAAGGTCATTGTCTACATCTGATTTCGAAAAACTGCGTAAAGCAACGCAACGCCGGGGACTTCAGATAGCACATTATAATAAAACCAAAAAGGTGAACGTAACGTTCACGTCAATTTGGTATGAAGAGTATTCCAAGCTTTAGGGTCGGTACAGAATATATTATCATGCTAAGATTTAAGACATGTAACATAATATAATATTATGTAGAATGTAAGCGCAGGTCATTAGGAAGGGGACAGTTTTAACATTGTTAAGATTGTGTAGAAACAGTTGTCTTTCGTATAGGTTCTAATTTCAAAATAATTCAAAATGGCGTCCCGATTATCTTGTTGATGTTTCAGGTGATTTCTGCTGTTGCTCGGTGAAGCGATTATTCGATATTTGTCTTGGGTTTCCTCACATTTGCTGCTTCTGTGAATTATTTTTATACGGTCTTATAGTCGCTACCACCAACCAAACTTAGCTGTCGCTAAAATAACATTTGGCTCAAGCGTTGTCACAAACGCAGGTGAGCTTTATAATTTACGCTCGGTTAACACTGACAAATCTATATCTTTGCTAAGAAAGTTAATATCGGTATTTATTTACTAATTTTTTTTGGGAAATCGACAGTTTACATTTAATCAGTTTGTACATAAGTGTTATTTAGTAAAATAAAACCAATTATGGATTTCCTCCTTGTGACTTTAACCGAGACAGCATAATTAAAAATTTTGAGAAAGGAATATGAATTAAAAAAAAATTATACAAAACAAAAGATTATATAAAACGAAAAATTTACAAAACAATACATTTATAGCCATGGAGAGAGGTTGTAGATATAAATCAAATCATAATAGAGATATAAACAATAGAGACACACAAACATTATTCACAAACTATCAGAGAAATATTCTTTTATACCTCTTGTATTTGGTAAGTTAAGCAACTGAAAATATCAACCTTAGACAATACGCTATTGTAATTATTGGTATATTCAATGTCGTGCTGTAACATACGATGCTTTTTTGAGGTGCTTTAATTTTTCGGTTGTGTTTAATTTTCATAGGATTATTTTTGAATGGGCAATCCTTCGCTAAGATTTAATGTTTTGTTGGCGTTCTACAAGTACGATCACTTTTGTTTTGCGGTGTTTTTATAATATCTAAGCGTCTATTGAAACTTTGAAACTTATCTTAAAATATTCATACGATGAATTCGAAGATGGTTAGTTTTAATGCCGCTTTAAATGATTAAATGCTGACATACGATTATGTGGCAATGTTAATTTACGTCACTTCACTAACAGAAAATGCATTAAGGTATTTAATAGAGGTACGCGAATTCTAACTAAAATTTGTAATGGGTATTCCGGTGAAAGTTTCAAAACATTTTAAGCGGTAGACTGAGTAGCAGTAGAAGGCTTAATACATGGTGTCCGGAAACTAATGGTACAAGCGGGAAACTGAATCTACGTCAGTTTTTTATGTCGAATTTGTGGTATAACTTTTTTGAAATGAGCTTTTATATTCGAGTCGATCGAGTCCAAATTTGAATTGAATTTTAAGGTAAAACTTGAAAAAAAATCTTTTGCTAGGGTTTAACATCAGCATCATGTTTAATGTATTTTACAATGCTTAGAAACGTAGACCTGGTTCCAAAAAATTTTAACACTTTAGTTGACGGCAAAACAAAACTAAATGCTTCGATCGGAAAAAAATAAGATTTTTAGGTTCTCTGTCATTGTGATGTAGACCAGTTTTCCGCTTGTAATTCGAGTTTCTGGACACCATGTATATTGAAACTTTATGCTAAGCTTTACACGATTTTTGAGTATCTCAAAGTCCTCAATACAACGAAAAGATTGTGGTTAACCTCAAATTGAACAACCGGCAACCAATAATAATAATCGTTCAAGAGATAAAGAAAACCAATTCCTTATTGCGTTTTTGACCAAATTGATCAATTGTTCCTTTCTTATTTTTATTACCTTGAAAAGGTTTATGCTAATATGGTCACGCACATAAAATTTTCACGCGGCATTTTTTTGCAACATCTTTCAACGTACATCATATGGTACGTATACATTTGCGAACTTGAATGAAAACCGAGTCACGAACTACGGGAAAGGAACGAATGGACTGCAAGCGGCGTTTCGAGCCATTTGCGGTTGATTTTTTTCTTTCCCATAAGTTGAGGTTCAGTTCGGCAATTCGGCTCGCGTTTGTATACGTAGCATTACGAGATGGTCAAAAATTCAGTTGGTATGAAGCTCAACTTTGACCCTTGGTAAACTCATTTGGTATGAAGCTCAACTTTGACCCTTGGTAAACTCAGTTGGTATGAAGCTCAATTTTGACCCTTGGTAAACTCATTTGGTACGAAGCTCAACTTTGAATCTTGGTAAACTTTACCCCGTAAATCTGAATTCTGTCCTTTATTGACAAATGACAATTATTGCATAATTCATAAAGCTTAATTTGTACAGGTAGTTGTCCAATGCGTCGGGTTCCCACCCTGGCGTCGCGGGTTATAATCCATTCCTTCATCATTGCGTACGTAACTTTTTCCGCTTTTAATTATTGATCTGCGTTTTTCGCCGCTAAAAGTTTAATCGTGATTTATTTTTGAAGTATAAGCCGTGTTGCATTTTCTCCTTATTTGGCCAACGTTTTGGACAGCATTACAGTGTCCATAACCAAAAATAAATCACGATGTTAAATTTTTAAGAGCCAGTATTTTAGTTGCATTGTAGGCTCAAATTAAGAGATATTTACGTTCGTCAAGTTGCTCTCTGATAGGAACCCTGACAAGATAAGCTGACTGATAACATTACTGATTATACTGAAACGCCGGCTCATCATTTCGGTCAATTTAAAACTACAGTTTTAATTTATGTGTTAGCGTTTTATGCCCTTTGGGAGATATTTCACAGGCGCTGCAGATATAATTCATTTTGTAAAATATCGTGCAAATATTTATTAGCACTAATTCACCAAGTTCACCTGGGTCAGATACCAATGCTGTAATGCTCAATGCCTCTTGAACATCGAGTCTACCATCACGTATCTGGTGGACCAACAATGGCCATCTCACTTGCTCCATTACTGAAAAGCGTACGTGCGAGTCTTAAGTTCCTATCAAATATAACATGAGTTGAAGTCCAGACGTGGGTAGAGGTCGATGATCTCCCACTGCAAACTGCAAATCCGAGGTGCAGCCGCGGTACTTCAGAGATTAATCGAGTGCTTGCTAAAGCTCTGGAGAAGAGAGTAGAGATGACGGCCGTAATGGAATTACAGTACCTACAGCTGCATTACAATATACAACAACCCACACACATCACTTTATGAATGGCTATGAAGCAGTCAATGTTCTACAGTTGGGGGTTTCATTTCTTCCAGCGAGCCACAGAGTAATACGTGCCTGATGTAGGTATATATATATATACAGGTTGTATCGGCACGTACCCGACAAACTTTAACCAGCTATTCCTTGGCACATTTGGAGTAAAAAATTTTATTGGCACTTTGCTGTCTGGTAACATTTTTTTTAATAAAAAATTTACTATTCATATTTACACCACATGTCACCAATGTTTTATCCTTTGTCCAAGTTTGAAAACCCGTCTGGCAATATTTTGTTCGAGTTTCGTTGAAAAATTTACGTACGTACCTACGTTGAGGCGCTTTTACAATCACAACGAAATGGCACGGCACCATTCGTCTCATTTTTAACTATTATTATTTAGTGTGTACGAAAGAGCGAGGACACTTTTTGACACACTTGCTAATAACAGCTGTTGAACACGAGAAACAATGCAAATGACAGTGACGGAGTGGGGATTTTTTATTTATATTTTTTGTTTTTAATGGAAAAAAAAATGTTACCGGACAGCAAAGCGCCCATAACATTTTTTACCCCAAATGTGCTAAGGAATAGCTGGTTAAAGCTTGTCGGGTACTTGCCGATACACCCTGTATATATAGGTTTATGTGTCTAAAGAAGACATTGCACGATCGAGTGAACCAAATACTTGTGTCGGGTTATGTCCAGATTCATAATAACTGAGCGCATTCTTTTATAGTAACAGCTTTTTTTTAAATGTAAATACCGCACAATTGTATCAACTGCTCCCAACCGGCAGCCAGTGAGATCATGCCATCCCCAATTCGGGTATGTTGTGAGGCTGAAGGTAGTGGGAAGGGAGGGAGTTGCCGGAAAAGTAAGTTCGAGAAGTACCCGATAATACCATAATAGCACATAGTTAATATTATGAAACGACGACAGCTAGGACTTGGGCAGTTGCCATGGGCTGTGAAATTCGACAAATAAATAAAAAAATAAAAAATTATATTAACTCCACACAGGAGGCCCTGAAGAAAATAATTTCCCTCAGGGCTTATGTCATCTTTGGGGATGCTGTGTGGAGGGTCTTTTAGTGGAGAGGAAGGAGTGAACAGGGGTCTTGAAGAGTCCCATGTTGTAGGAGGGAGGAAACACAGAGGCCGGCAGTTCGTTCCACAGCCGAGCTGTTGAACTTAAGAACGAATCGTAGAAGCAACCCTTTCTCATGTGACAAATGTCAACCGTGTAAAAATGTTGGGCGCGCGTTTGGCGTGTATCCCGACTACGCACCGGTGCCGAAGGGATCAATGACGCTAGTTCCTCAGAGCATCTTCAATTGTAATACCGATATACACAATATAGACATGTTGAAATGAAATGATGATATTTCTCATTGTTCTTTTTTTGTTATTTTTGGTAGTGATACACAAAATAATTGTATGTTATTTTTAAGTTTAAAACTATTATTATGTAATTATATTATTTTTCTTACTTTTGTACTCTGTTATATGTTTATTTATAAAAGGCAGTATAGCCGTTTATGTATTTAAAATAAAAAATAAAAAATAAAAAGAACAAGGACAGCATACCTACCTGACGCCTGTGCTCTAAAGATTGCAGTCCGTTTGTTAAGATTGGGGAATCTATCAAACGGACCGCCCGTTTCTGCACAGAGTCAAGTGTTTTTTTCAGTTATTTAGGGGCTCCGGACCAGAGATGGCTGCCAAATTCGACAGTAGGGCGCACTTGCGATTTGTACAGGTTCAGCAGTTGTGTACTATTAAAGTATCTGCGGGCCCTGTACAGTACGCCCAGCTTCTGAGAGGCCAACTTTACTCTGGCTTCGATGGAGCCCCTGTACCTGAGCTGGTCACTTATAGTTACACCAAGCATATCAATGGAAGGCCTGTTCGGAAGATTGCTTCCGTTGAAGGAGACTAGATTATCATTATTGTGTCAATATTTAGATTTTTTTTTGTATTTTGATTTGAAAATAAAAGCCATCACCAAATCCAGTTCCATACTATTATAGAGGTCATTGAACCAGAGTCACACAGATAAACACCACCGAAATGATTATTTTTAATAGTGAAATAAACAATTTCATGAGGTAGAAATCAATTTATAAGAAAAGTTAACCATAGATTAGAATTAAACCTGCAAAATGCAAGAGATGATCTAAAAGAAAAAATGCAATGCAATGTGGGCATTGTAACTTTATGATGATATTGTATCTCAAACATTAAGGACGGGTTTTTTCACAGAAATTCAAATGTAACATTGTCATCATGTGGCCATCAGCGCCGTTTTGGTTTTTTTTGACAGTTGAAATGCCGATTATAAGTCGGTTTCAGTTTTTGAACAAATTGTGATCACCAGAATAGGACCATGTTGTTAAGATGTTCAGCTTATTAAAATTTGATAGAAAGTTCAATTGCACATAGAATCGGCGTTTAACGGGGAACTTTTAAATATATATTTAAAAAAATGGCATTTGATCACTTTGTCACCCGTTTATTTCCGCAAAACAACTGGTCCTAACAGACAAATTTTGAACAATAAACAGTAATTAATCCACTTCCACTATCATCATATTTTTGTGATCTCACCCAAGTAAAAGATATTGATTTACTGACCACAAAGTAAATAAACCACTTTAAAACAATGGTAGTAAAGTTTATGAACTTAGGTTTGTGTTTACACCTTGCACATTCTTGTTTTATCTACTCATTAATAATTCATTTAAGTTGCTGTTAATACTGATCTTAATCAAAAAGTTTTTTGTTTGTTATTGTTATGCATAATAGCGTAATTAATTCTATATGAATTCCAATGAGTTTGAGACAACGTGGGTGGCTTGTACACTGTTTCTATTTATTAATTCATATATAACTCGTCCCTATACGCATAAACATAATTTAAAAATGACCTATTGGCCATAGCAAGGGGTCTATGTATCAATTGTATAATCCAGAGTTTCTCAAACTTTATATTTACTTTGAAAACAACAGGACTGTTGCAAGTTATTTCGGGCTGCACTTTTATCGCCCTTGTAGATAGATAACCCTTCGATATAAAAAGGAAAATGTATTGTCAATAAACTTAATATAAAATTATTGAGTGATTAATAAAAATTAAATATTTATGTATTGCCAAAAGTGTATTTGGTAAGACCTACAATCTTAAAAAATGATCGGTTTTGAGTGTTATTTTTCAATTTCACGAATTTTAATTATTGTGTTATTTTGGTTGTTGTCTGGGTAACCTTTTACCTTTACTAAAATTTGCACTATCGCGCATTTCACATTTTACCTTTAAAATATTGTTAAGCCCCGCATACCCAATTTCTACCGATTTATAACAAGTTTATCGTTGACTCTTTAAATTTTTAAGTTTAAAAAAAGTTATTTATGAAGATAATACATATACAATTGTTATGCCGAAACGCTAATTGTATGAAATTCCCTTGATAGAAAAAAATCGCAAAGTAAGCTTCGATAATTATTAAAAACACCTTTGTTCTGTTATTTAATATGTTATAGGCATGAAAAATTCACTTAAAGTAAAGTAAAGTATATATAAATGCAACTAAAGCAGTTGTGAAGAGATTTTAGCTTTTTTTCAAACGAGTCGTGTTTTATTAAATATTTTCACCATTTTCGCTTAATTATTATCGTTTTTTTTAATATTAGCGCGCTCCCTCTAACATTCGTATTTACATATCTCCCTTTCAAACCATCTTTGAACGCTTACTACGGGGCCTTAATTTTTTGTCCCTGTTCTCTTCCGACATGCAAAAGGGCGATTAACATTTTCATTCGTGTTAACTCTTAACTCATTAGAACAACTACTAGTATCATAAAATTAAAACAGTTATAAACACGTTTTACAGGATATTATCATCGTACCCCACCGCATCCGTACAAGTCTAACTTATGCGCCAGAAAGCAGGACGATATACACCTGGAGAAAACATAAACCTTCACCACCCCCTGCATACCGTCCCCCATTTTGGAAAACACTGGTCTTACCGGATGAAGGATGTTGTGAAACGGAGATGTATTATTTTAACTTATAACTGGTGATGCCATGTAATGGAAAGAGGAAGCAACGGTTACAGAAGTTGAAGCAAACAGTACCTTTTCCTGTTTGCCGGTTTTGAGATTCTGTAACGGCATCTTAAAAAAAACATGAACACGTTCTATTCCACGGGGCTGCTTCATAACAAGTGATAAATGCATCTTTTATGTTATGTAGGAATTCAAACTAGAACAGCTTTACTTTGTTACTGAACTGAACATTTTATCAATGTCATTAACACTATCGTAATCACTGCCCTTTTCCTTCGTTTTAATCAGTTTCTTCCATTGCTTCGATAAGGCATCTATATGGCGTTCTCATCTTGTATTACTTCAGTGGCATCGGCCCAATGCAACCTCTGTTTCGTATCGTACAGCATATCTCTCTTTTTCCAGAAATTAAAAAAGCGTAAATTAAAAA
The DNA here is from genome assembly GCF_061612785.1 of Hesperophylax consimilis. Lineage (NCBI taxonomy): Eukaryota > Metazoa > Arthropoda > Insecta > Trichoptera > Limnephilidae > Hesperophylax > Hesperophylax consimilis. The sequence goes on along the minus strand of NC_142850.1, from coordinate 14,691,804 downwards.
AAAATTGTGAATATTTCCTTATAATTTTCAGATTCACAATTTTTTTTATCGACGTATTTACAGATATCGCAGACTGTGAAAAATTAAAAATTAAATGATTTGTACATATTTACTTATAGATAAGAATTTCTGAGAATATGCGCTTACATTTTTATTAAAAAAATTGAGTAATATATGTTTCAAGGCATATTGAATTTGGGAAGACTTGTTATTAAATTAAATGAAACCGTTACACATTTCCAAAACCTATATTAAATTATCATAGATAAATGTATTCACTCATGCGGTTTAAATATATATTAAGACGATACCATACCGTAGGAGATTTTGAACTTTAAAGCAGTTTTCATAGGCCTTATACATTATTTTTTTCTGGGCTTATAAAAAGACTTATCTAAAAATACTCGATTATTTCAAAGGCCAAGATGTATTCTACTCGCAGTATTTAATTAAAGCATCTGAAACATTTCCAGGCGACCAAATTTTCAAACCAAAAACACATGATTTTGCATTACTACGTAGTGCATCGCCTTAAGTAAAAGCTTTAATTTTCACATTTTTAAGTGTCGGAAACCTTTTTTGTAAAAATCTACCTGTTTTACAATTGCTATTCTCATAATTCATAAAGATTTATTCAACTATTCGACATGCCACCATCATAAACACAGCTTCCTGAAGCAACATAGGGTATTATGTTTATGCAAAGTGCATGACACAATTGCCACCTGATTGCCAATACTGCAGCATGCTGCGAGATTACATTATTTACTTCATCAAGCGCACTACCTGCGAGGTAAGAAGTAATAAGTAAGAAGGAAGATGAATGCAATTGTGCTATTAGTTATTATATTGCCTGTGTCGATTCCCTCTGACAGGAATGCCCTCTTTGTTGTTCCTCTTGAGGTATGAGGAACCTGATCTTCCGTCATCTCTCATCTTTACTGCTCTCCTGGGCGCAATCCTCAGATCATATAAATGCTTTTCGTAGCAGAAGCTACCACGGTGAAACTGTTTTCCTTTATACCTATCGTCACCGATCTATTACTAGTATAAGACACTCTTTATTTTTCCCTGATGGAAAGCACAATTCAGAAAGAAATTCATAATTGATGTGGCTGAAAATGGCTACAACAGCCGCATCACAACATACCAACCAATATATTTAAAGTCGCGATGCTTCTGGACGTTTAGGACACTCGTGTGTTAATTATATAAACATTATATGTACATTTGTAATTGTATATAAACAGTGTATATATAACAGTATATATATATATATGATGATAAAAACTAGATAATTTTAGTAAAAAAGTGAAAAAATTGGAGCAGTGCAAAACGTTGTAATTTAGGAGTAGGAAAAAATAACATTGGGAATGTTAAAATCATTAAAAAAACTTATTTATAACAGAACGTAAGAAATAAATGGTTATAATAATGAAGCGCAAAGGCGTGTAATATGCAGTGAAGATAAAGTGCATATGAAAATAGAGTAGATTACGAACAAAAATTACGAACGTTCTTAGAAATATTTTGTGATTTGTACGTCGAAATTTTTCAATAATATCTCAGAAAACAATTTCCCGTATTGGTATCCAAAACCTGGAATAGTTATTTCGCCTTTGCTACAATTCGCAATCACGGGGAGTATAAAGCTGTCAGCTCGAAGTAGAGGTAAAATCTTCTTATACAGTAGACAGTGGAACATTTGTTATTGAACATTTAACATTACATTATGTAGGGAACATTTACCAGGGTTTAATATACGAGGATGACGAGGTACTGCAAGCATCTCCTACACTCGTTACGAGACTTCAACAGCAATAATACGTAATACAGTGATCGGTTTGTAACGGGATAAACCGGAGCGTTGATCCTGTTTTTTAAAGCAATCGGTTCTATGGTTCCGATAAGGGGAGTCTAATATTGTTATTAGGTATTGTATGTTTTGCTCTTCTGTACAAATATAGATTAAAAAAAAATAGGTACAAGAAAGATTTAGTTTCCTTTCAATAATAATCTTTTATTTTATTTCATTATCCTCAAATAACACTTCTAATACCACACGACATTTACAATTCTGCTGCTCTGGTTTTGTAGGTACAATCTCAAACATAAATATTATTACATTATACTAAATAACTACTGTTATTTTTTTATTTGCATTTTATTTATATACTCTTGTATACACACATGGGTACATGTTATTTATTCATTAACATTCTTTTTAGCGGCTTTAGTAGCAATTTAGCTTTATTTAATTTACTATACATAACTAAACTGCCTCCGTTAAATAAATTGAAGACTCTCATTGACTCGGTATAATTATTTCCCTCCATAAGTGTTCTGGGCGATGAGGAATACATAATATATACAGAAATAAATGCCGACTTGTAGTAATTCGTAGTGGAATCCGAAAGCTTATCAATGCAAGCAATTCTGGACTATCAAATGCATAATTTGGTTAGCAATAAAGAGGATATTGTGATACCTTTTTTCTGGTACAGGCCTCTGGCTTTATTTACATGCATACATTATCTCATATTAGTTGTTTTAGTTATTCCTGAATCTTAACCCGACTCGAGTATTTGATTAACTATATTTTACTGTCTTCCTGGGACATCCCCCGACTTTTTCGTCCATTCTCTCTATGTTTTCAAGCAAGTACCTATCCACCCCAATTTCGTTCTCCTACATTTACAATCCATTTTCAGACGACAAAATCAATGCACGAAATAGAGCACAACGTTCCGGTTGATATTTTTATTTTGTTCTTTCACTGAATATCATAGAAATTAACGGACGGTGGTCTATCATGAGAGAATTGAAAGACGTCTGGAGTAACTCCTAATGAGGATCTGAAGGTTTACATTAAATGACTGATAGCTGTTCTTTAATAGCAGGCTTTCAAGTAAAAAAAGGCAGAAGCGGGGTAATAAAATGCTAAAGGAATCATATTTCATTGTAAATTTATAGTTTAAATCTGTTAAATCTTTATTTATGCTGTAAAATCAGTTGCATGACTGTACAAAAGCCCGATACTTACAAAGTAATGACTTCCCATTGGAATACGGGTAAGCAATTTTATTTCTCATCAAATTGAAATATGTATTTTAATCAAAAAAACTTGATTTCAGGATCATAATATAAAATAATATTTCATACAGCATTAATCTCTCGATCTCACCGATAGTCGAACCATTGATGTAATGCTAAACAAATCGATCTATCAAATGGCCAATCAGCTCCATTTTGTTTTTATTTACATATGAAAGGTCCCCGTTATACGGCGAAAGCTGACAAGCTTAACAACGCGATACTTGTCCTCTCTTGCTGATCACAAAGCTGAATCGGCATTTGACGAAAACCTTTATACTGTCAAAAAAAATATGCCCCGAGTGGCCATTTGATGACTTTCTCACACGTGAATTTCGGCGAAACAACTGGACCTCTAGTTTAGTTAGTTATTAATAAATAAGGTTTTGTTGAACCACTGAACCCTTGCAAAATCGTGATTTCTGACTTTACGTGTCAGGATTGACCATGAGAAATTTAAACAAGAAAAATACAGAATTCAAAAATTTTCTGAATAAAAAATATGATCTTATAGGTAGGTTTTATCGTTTGTCTTAATTCTTGACGCATTAGTTCCAATTTTTTAAATTTTCTGTCTATTATTATTACAGCAGAACTAGTTTTTAAATAAACTTTATATTCAAATTAAATTAGATATTATTGAATATACAGGGTGTCCGGGAGTAAAGTGCAATAACTTCGGGGGATGATTCTACATGATTTTAAAGGTAGATAAATAACGAATTTTCGAAAATCCAAAGTTTTAAGGGAGTCTTTAGGTAAAAAAGTTGAATTTTTTGTATGGGAAAATACTTATTCTTCTATGGAAAAATATTTTAGTATGGGAAAAAAGTTGAAATTTGTAAAAAAGTTATTTTTATCTTTTTTACTTCTACCATCATGTAAAATCAACTACCGACGTTAGTGCACTTTACCCCCCGACGTATAAGAGAAATTTAAAATTAAAATGGATCTACAAATTACACTTTGTTACAATTAAAAAATGTAAAAAAATAAAATTCTCTAATTTTACTGTTTTTCTTCAAGCTATCTACTAACCCCCCTTACTAATAAACGTGTTATCAATTTTGTTTTTAAAATGCGTTTATTAGTGTGTTATTAATACAGTAAATTAAGTTAAATTAAATGCGTTTGTATCATTTTTACTAAATCCAGATCTCGAGCGTAGCCAAAAAAATTTCAAGTAATTTTTCCAATTTAAACATTTTGTTATTTTTATGCACAAAAAGTATTTGCACGATACTGTTAATAGATGAGACAGGCTACATTTCTCCATCCTTTTCCCAGTCATGATAGGTCACACTAGGTTTGAGACATCACAAGAACGACTTGACCCGTTACCTGTTAGTATAATTAATATGGTAGTGTCACATCATGTGGTCGTAGTGGCATGTTCAGAACATTTTACAATGGGAATAAAAGGTTAAATGAACTGGCAAACGGGGCTGTAAGAGTCTTAAAAAATCTTTGATGAATGATTTAATAATGTGAAATAATAGTCCTTGAATAATTTAACGTAGACCCCGCTCTCAGAATTTCTACCGAATTAGCATAATTCCCTTGAATACTCAAGTTTTAAGGACTAAAAAAAATGGTTCCATGATAACTAATCAAAATGATAAATCAACACACCTTTAAAAGGTGATGTAAAGTCATTAAAAGTGATGAAACAAAAACTACGTTAAATAGTTACATATGTAACCGATTTAACTTAGTTTTTGTTTCATCATTTTTCATAACTTTATAACACTTTTTATAGGTGTGTTGAATTGTCATTTTGATGAGTTATCCGGTCACCAAAAAAATGTAATTAAATTTTGAAGATAATCTCTATGCATTTGCTGAACTGAAAGGGTAATTATTTATAATTCCTTCGATAGAAGAAAATTACAAAATACACATCTGGTTCTGTTATTTAACATAGGTATGAAAAAATTCACAGTGTTTCTTTAAATGCTACTTAAAACATTTGTTGAAATATTTTTGTTCTATTTTAAATAATTCATGCCTTATGAAATGTTTTCGCTTACGACTATTAATTATAATCGTTTTTTTTCGTGTGGTAAAGCCATGTATGATCGTGTGAGAAAGACTAATGTAAGCGTAATTGGTAAGATTAAGAAAGGGACGCTTAGATGCTTAGGGCATGTAGAGCGAATGAGCGAAGAAAGGAGTGTAAGAAGAATATATGACGCAAATGTGAATGGTAGCAGAAGTCGGAGACGCCCGCTCAAGACATGGCACGATCAAGTGAATCAGATACTTCAGTCGGGCCATGTCAAGCGTCAGAATAATAGAAGAGTATGTATGAATGTGAATGAGGCAAGAAGTGTGTACCAAGACCGAGTTGTTTGGCAGTCCGTTCTCTCTGCCTACCCCTACGTGGAAACGGCGCAATGGTTATTAGTTGGTTTTATTTTAATATTAGTGTGCTCCCCCTAACATTCGTATTTACATAATTTTCTTTCAAACCATCTTCTTCTTCTTTTTGAACGTTTTCTGCGGAGCGTTAATAGAAACACTAGAAACGTACGAAATAATTGTTGTGTAGAATAATAAATATCATTGAATCAATTTTGGTGAATCGATAAACAAATCATTTGACTCGTTTATTCAATTATTATATTTGTGCATAAAAGACCTTCGTATTTAAATTAACGTCAAAAAGGGTTTAAATTTTTTAATTAAATGTTATTGATTTGAATGTAAACTTAATAAACTAAAAAAAAAATTTGGAATTTAGTAGATGAAAACTTCAGTATTTCTTAAAGCATTATAAATTTATTGGATTATTTATATTGATATGCAAACAGTTTTGCTGATATGCAAACAGTTTTGCTGATATGCAAACAGTTTTGCATATCAATATAGATACTTAACTTATTTATTTGGGAAATGAAAATTGTATATATTATTCCCTCCAAGGAACATTAAAAGTGATAGATTTTAGAGAGGTATGAATTGATTCTCATGAGTCACTGGACTTCTTCAATTCGGTTTTTTTCATCGACATCTAGCTCGTTAACGCTATATAATAATCTACCGCTGCGCTGTATATTGGTTTTTGGACCACTCGTTGATATCCTCTCAAACATTTCATTCTGTATACATTCATAGTACCGTAATAATAGGAAGAGTGTCCACTGTGTCTAGTGTCCTAAAACGTCTAATTAAATCAGAAATTTAGTTATAATGTGATATCTAAACATGTGCTCCTACACCTTAAGAATCATTAAGACTGTCTTAGATGCTATTCGATTTAGCCATTGAGGCACCTATAGATTAAATTCAGTTCCAAAAACCACTAAAAACAACCATTCTGCTGCAAGAAAATCAATAATATTAAATAATTTAAGACATTGAAGTGTTCGGAGTGCCGATTTGCAAGGATGAAAGGTAATCAAAAGCTCTGCGTGATTTTATGGTAATGTAATCGAATCAAAGTCAGCGTATCAACATATCCAATAGTGCCTGAGATGGAGTCTGAGAAACAGGTTGAAGTGGTGTAATAACCTCGCCAATTTATTAGCAATTATTCCACGTGTAAAAAGATGATAAAGATTGGCGAATGATGGCCAATCTGAATCTGCAATGTGGAAGCATTGACCTCAGCTTAGAAATCGAAGAAGAACGTCGTAAACAAGAGATTATTATTAAACTGGGGTTTTAGAGAATTGTATTTACTTGTTGATATTACATGTATTTTGTTTGTGTTTAGTTTGTAGATGTTCATTTATAACAATTTCCTTATATACGATCACATTTCTGCATCCTTTCTTACTTCCATTGCCCAGATTTCTTCCGATTCACGGCATTTCTTAGTGACAGGGTCCTCAGTTCCTCAGACTATGTCATCGCCAACAACTGGGAGAAGTAATGGGCTTGAAAAGTTAGTCTAATTAAGTGCCTACTAAAGCCAAACAAAAAAACAATATAAAAATAAGAACTGTAATCAATAGTAACAGTGCTATGGCGTTTCCAACACGGGATAAATAATTGAGTTCATCTACAATATATTAATTTATATTTATATACGCGATGTACATTATTAATTGATTTCTGTGATCGTCACGTCGTTTAAATAATATCACGATTTCAATTAATTTCAAGTAATATCATTTTTATTTTTCCATCTCAATCGAAGCCATAATCAAGTTAGCCTCTCCGAAGCTGGGCGATACAGGGCCGCAGATACTTTAATCGTTCTTTTAGTGTAACAGGCCCTCTCATCTGGAATAGACTTCCCTCAGCTCTTACTAATCTCCAGAATTTGGCTGAATTTAAACGAGCTTTAAAAACAAAATTATTTAAAAAATCTTACCATTTATAAATTTTAACTTCCTTTCAATATTTTATAATAAGCCATATTCTAAAACTTCCGGTAATTGTTTGGTTTCGGTTGTCTCCTTATTGTACCTTTTTAAAGTGTCTGCTCAGAAAATTCTCATTTCTGAGCACAAACTGCCTCCTGTTTTATGTTATGTTTTAGTTTTAATATTCGTGTTTTGTCCTGTCCTACTGTTATTGTTATTCTAAGTTTTGTCATCACTTTGTATAAACAGTGTATTTAGTGTTATAATATTAGATCTGTATTGGGTAAGGCACACTGTAGGAATAATTTTAAGATTGTTATACGAGTAGTTAAGCGCACTTGAAGTGAAATGACACTAAACTGCGCTATATAAATTCCATGTTATTATTATTATTATTATTATAGTAGACAACTTTACTGTTGACCCTGTACAAATCTCAATTGCGCCCGACTGATGAATTTAGCAGGATGGCAGCCAACTCTGGTCTGGAGTCCCAAAATATTTTAGCAAAGCCCTTGACTCTGTGCTACCTTGTTCTACCGGCATTTCAATGGAATATGCTCCAAGGAACTAGCGTTATTAATCACTGCAGTACCGGTGCATAGTCGGGAAATACTCCAAACGCACGCTCAATATTAATTTGTACACGGTTGACGTTTGTCACACGAGAACGGGTCGTTTCTACGTTTTCTATTGCAAATCAATCAAGATGTGGAATGATTTGCCGGGCTCTATATTTACTTCTTTCTACAACACGCGTCTCTTCAAGACGCAAGTTCACTGCTTCCTCGCCTCATAAGGACCCAATACAAAGCATCACCAAAGATAGAAATACTTGACATAGGCCCTGAGGGAGCTAATGTAAAAAACAAACTAGAAATTAACCCAATGCCTGTGCCAGTAGAAGAGATAAATTTTAGTAATACCGAGATGTAGTGTATTTATTTTTCTCCCAATCTGTGTGACATATGATATAATATTAATTAATTTTATCAAACCATTTTTATTTTATAAACGACTGATGTCAAGCCAGATAAAGAAGAACATTGAAATGATAAGCGAAAATTATTTTGACGATTTATAACATTTGAATAATCCATGGATATCCATTTCGGTAGATCGATAAAAACAATTTGTTCTTTCAAGATATTTATTTAATAATATATTCGAATGAATCAAATAATGGGTACGAGCTATGATAAAAGTGGTCAATGTTGTTATTTTTTTTACAGAAAACTACCTCGTCGTTTTTAGGGAAAAGTACGCCTTCAGTCCAAGCAATTAATTAGATACGTAATTCGATGATTGGCAATTACAAATCTTTCTCTTATTTCAAACTTTACGGTCACCAGTGCCTATATTATTTGTCAAATAGTTACTAAAAAAAAATCAACTGATGTAATTTGACTTACCATAATGGAATCAGATTTTTTTTTACAAAATCAGAAAATATGACACATTTCAAATACCTTATAGGATTTATATAATCTTCTGGTAAAGTATTCTATTGAGGTAATTATTTATGATTTTTCTTGAATTAAGAGGATTCATTTTATAATTTGATATTTTTTACATATAGTTCGAATTTCGAAATCATCACACACGTACGCACAATGAAATTAATCATAATATATATTGTATAATTGACTGAGCTTTTCAAAGTCCTGTTTTTTAACGACCGTTTTGCATTTTGTCAGTGTTTTTGTACGTTCCGTATCCATTCCAAAATGGTGGCCGATTCTTGGGTTCATAATTTATTCAAATTTCAAATCGTCGTAATTATTTTGACTTTCTTATTCGCATTTTTTCAATATTATAAAAAATAATATAGTCATGATGTAGCAACGTATGTTTGGACAAATTGTACAATTTTTCATATTGATATTTTTATGTTAAATAAAATGATATTTTGGTTTTTGATTTAAAATTTAGAAACATACTTTGTTGGAACCGACATCTAGTGTTCACAGAACCACTATAAATTAGGTTATCGTCATATATATAACCTCCGTATTATTCGACTACTCAATTAATAATTTCAATCCGAAAACATTCTATGAATTCAACGACCTTGGCTTTATCTTTGACTCAAATTACGCTTCTTGAATCATATTACAACTATTACTGGAGGATTGCAAATGCTTAGATTTATTCCCAGAATCACATTAATAACCTATAAAACATTAAATTATTAAACACATCTCTGGTTAGAAGTCAGATATAATATAATTCATGCATTTGGTCTCATTGTTTACAGATATTAAAAAAAACATATAAAAATAAATGTTCGTTGTTCAAAATGTTAAATTTCCGAAAGAAACTGTTGCTTTGAAATTTTGACACAATGTTACATTCGAATACGTGGGTGTTTTTATATACCTATATTATTTAGAGGTCACCTGCATTTTATGTTGGACGTAAACGCAACACGCGCTATTGTTTCTCTATTTATTTTTATTTATTTTATTTTATTAATAGAAGACTTAGAGGGTACATATAGTTTTTGTGATTTTTCACCCTCCATGCTAGGGATGACCCTGTGTTATGGCGGGTGAATTTTACAGTTTGAATAGAATCTATACATTACTATGATATGAAAAAAAATAATAATAAAAATTGTGAAGAGCTAGTTAGGGTTGCAAGAAGAGAATGAAGAAGTTAGAGAATTATAAGAAGATTATAAGATTATAAGAATTACTCAAATTATTAGTAAATATATAATGCTAATTATTTATTTACATACTGTACCCCTAAGTTAGGAAATAAGGATTATGTTATGTTATGTATTATATGTTTATTATGTATTATATGATTATGTATTATGTGTTACAATAAGTTATTTTTTGTCTGAAAGGTGATTAAATTGATAGAGTGTAGAATGAATGGGTACTGTAATTGTAATGTATTCCGTGTGTAAGGATCCATTTCGTAATTTGTTTTTTAAAGGAATGGAGTTGACTCGCGGTTTTTAGGTTTTCAGGGATAAGGTTAAAGATTTTAGGAGCTAGGAAGAAAAATTGTCTTTGAGCTAACGTGGTATATAGTGAAGGTACTTTGTAGTGACCGTTGGATATTGTTCTGGTGGTGTAGTTGTGCTGTAAAAGAGTTTTGTTTTTATATTTGAACAGGAAATGTATTAGCGAAAATTTTAGGTGGAGTTGTCGTATATTTAAGACCTTATACTCTATGAGGAGTCGAGTGGAGGGGTATCTTGTCGGTCGCTTGTTAATGACACGTATTACCATTTTTTGGGCTTTTAGAAGAGGTTCAATGGTAGATTGTGCACATCCACCCCAGATTATAATGCCGTAAGCTAGTAGGGATTGGCAGAGAGCGTAGTATACAGTTTTAAGAGTTGAGGTAGTAAGGATATTTCTTAGATTTCTAAAAACATAAGAGAGCTTGCGGATGCGTGGGGTTAGACTGGCCAAGTGGTGATCCCAACGAAGATGTTGGTCAATGATGACCCCCAGGTATCTTATGTGAGTGACTTGTTCCAGAGCTGGGCAATTACAGGAATAGCAAGTTCTCAGACAGGAGTGAATTATTATCTTCTGGTTGTTGGTAGGTTGGGTTGCAGCTGACAGACTGAAGGTTAAGAATTTTGTTTTTCCAGCATTAAGTGTAAGGAGATTATCATCTAACCATTTTTTATAAGGTCTATGTCGTTTTGATATGCACAGACATACTGAGATACAGCAACGCGTGGTGGAGTAGAGCTAGTTCCAAATATTTTTTGATGCTTTATTAATTTATAAACCGGTTTTCCTATAAATTAAATCAATTGTGTAAATTTACGAAGTAAACTAAATTTATCCGAAAGGCTAATAATATTTGGTCTCTTTTTCTGTTTAAAATTGTTAATCCTTAGATTTGACTGTCCTGACGCTATAAATTTGCAGTCGTACTCGATGGAATATATTATTTCACAACAATAACTTCGTGTTCAATTCTGTTGGAGAGAATACATACTGGGCAATGATCTCTAATGGGATGATATTTTCGATTTAAATTTTGACATATTCAAAGCCAAATTAGTTCAGCACTTTTTAGTGAATACAGTTAAGGAGTAATAACAATTTATGCATATGTATTTATTTATTCTTGCCTAATTTATATAGCGCCGCTTTTGTGAGACATCACCTCAGGGGCGCTTAGTGCTTGTATGCTTAAGTATTCACAGTATCTTTAAAAACGTATATTGTATTCCATGTGTTGTGTTCGAACAAACAGGTCTCCAACTCCTTGGAAGGAGTTTATAAAGAAATGGTTCTTTTAGATTAATCAGGGATTTAATTAATACTCCGCGTATTATAATGGTGTCTCGGTAGTCGACATAACTAGTAGCTGGCTAATTGGAATCTGAAACAGTAAGTTTCTCTTGGAGCCTTCCCACTGGTCCTGGCGACTACTGGCCACTGGCTCCATCTTGCGGACTTCCACGCAAGCTCTATGCACTGCCATCTGTGCGAGCATCTATGAAGCTCTTACTTCCCAACAATATGCATCATTTTTTAAATCTTTTTTTTATTTATGTTACACTGTTGTTATTTTCAATTTAATTTAGAATCATTACTTAAGAGTAAGAAAAACAATAGAATAAAAAATCTTAATCGATTTAATTTTTCATCATTTTCATTCTGTTTAGTCTCATTGTATGAATGTATGCATCATCGCAAAGACGTGAACGGTTTATCCAAGTCGATTGGTGTCATTTATCGTCACAGCTGACTGGTACTTTTAACTGACTGGTGACTGAAACTAGCCCGGAGCACATAGAGGCGAAGAGGTATATGTAATAATATCACTGTTATTGGGCTCTGACGTCACCGGCCACGGCTGGCACCGTTACACTAACTGCACCTCCGACCAAACAAACTCTCGCCTGACAATATCATATTCCCAGCAGAGGAGAACAAACGATATTCGATATTGTTATTATTTCTTTTTATATTGAGATGAGAATTCAATTTACAGGAAAGGTTGTTATTGTTAATCTAAGATAGACAAACAGATTACAATTATTATTTTTTTATTAAACCAATCTAAAATCACAAAAGGTTGAAAAGAATTTTGGAACAGTTGAATGATAGACAAAAAGCATAATGCTGGCAATACAGACAAATACAATTAATGAGATTATGCATTTGCAATAAACACTTTCATATATTATATACCTGAATCGGTGGCTTGCTTGCTTGCTTTTTTGCCATTTCCTGAAAAAAATTCCGAATTCTATATTCATTTCGAAAAAGATTTTCGGCATTTCTTAAAAATAAATCTTGCTAAAAAGAGCTAATTTTACGTAATATGCAAGTCTCGGGGAATTAAAAAAAAACTGACATTGGCTCTTTCAAAAGCCAGCTACGGAAATATACATAGCTACTACGTCTGTTTCTACATTTTGACAGCTCCATTTTATTTATTGGAAAATTTGTATAGCGCCGCTTTTGTGATATATCACCTCAGGGGCGCTTTACAGTTGATGCAGGTATTTTAAGGTAATGAAGTTCATATTTCAGACAGATAATCTGATCTAATTTCATAATACCAGAGATCTTCTGCTTCAGTATTACGATGCATTGTTTAAAATTCGTCCTTTCTTACCAATTTTCGCTTATTACGGACATATAAATATGAAGTTTTATTTCAAATTTTAAGCTCAAAATTACAATTGAATACATAAATTTTTATGTTTGATAAATTGATTACATCTAATAACGCTGTCTGACAGGAGAATTATGTCAGAACTGGTTGTATTACACAGAATCATTAACAACTTAATTCACAGCCCTGCCATTGTCGCCATTTTTTTTAAAGACAAACATTCCCGGGTTACGAATAACCTAACAATATTTTTTTTTTTAAAGAAAGACAAACATTCCCGGGTTACGAATAACCTGAAAATATTTGAAAATCTCCTACTACCACCACAGTAAGCTGAAAATGTTGCTTGTGTTGTGATGGAGGACTCAACCAGCCGAGGAATTGAACACACTACGCCCGAGTGAGACCCAAGCGCGATGTCAACTCGGCCACCGACCGGACAATATTTGAAAATCTTCTACTACCGCCACAGTAAACGGAAAATGTTGCTTGTGTTGTGATAAAGGACTTGGGAGGACCCAAACGCGATGTCAACTCATCCACCTACCGGTCATTAATTTCCATGTACCGAGTAGGAACACAAGACAAAATGTAAAATTCTTCCGCAATACATAGACAAACAACTATCAGACATACTCAGTAACCAATCGGATGCATGATCTGGGTAACAAGTTTGGGGGTACTATTGATACATTTACTGACTCCATTTATAGAACTAAGCCTAATCTATACAAGCACTTTGTTAAATCCTGCAAATTATAATTACGGTGTTAATGTAGTTTCAGTGATCTGTCTTACGTATTGTTTTAGTTTCTATTTTATTTTTTGTTACTCTTTGTTACATGTTTTACTAATATTGATTCACATTTAGCAGTTAAACGTTATTTCATGCTTTAAAAACATTGTGTATAATTTTTCAAGCTCACTAGTATTCTGTTCTTATAATCCGTGTAAAATCCCAGCTGGGTGTAAAACCTAATAAAATAAAAATAAAATAAAACTTTTGTTCGGGTCCATCAAACAAACAACGTTACAGCACCCAGACAGGCAGAGCTACCATTATTTAAAAAGCAACAACTGATTTTTACGAAACCTATCTATGGTTTCTTAATCTCAAATTTTTCGTAATCACTAATGATTAGTTTTTTAAACCCCTATTTTAAAACTTCTCAAACTTTATCAATAGTAGATACCTACGAAACCTTATCTTTTGAATAACATCAATTATTTTCTCCTCTGAGCTACACAAAAATTGACAATCAAATATTATGTATGACTTATGACTCGGCAGATATCAGCAAATCTCGACAATTAATATTCGGTTCCCATTCTGTTGAATACGCCTGCAGATTATTTTACGATCGTACCATTAAAATCATAACCGTTATAACTTAAAATATTATATATTACACACGCGTAATGATAGGCACATTGGATAAAGTAAAAAAAAAAAAACAATATCATTCGCCTGCCTTGGGATTTGGAAAACGTTTGGGAGGAGTGGTAAGAGAATTTCGGAGAACGTGTAACCACAGAAGATATTTGTGATATTAAAATTAAATTTCACAAAAAAAAAGAACGTCCGTCGGCACTAGCCCTATTAACACATCGAGCTATTGATGTTGGAGGCAGTTCCAGCTAATAAATAAAAACTGCCTTCAAAAGGGCCAACGAAATCAAATGTAATCGTAATAATATTTCAGGCATTTGCATTAATGTTCAACTATCGCTCAATACTTGCTCGTACTCGTCTATTTCATTCGACGCATGCTTTCCGGAGCTTCAGAGTTATCGATTCTATCTACGAGCTTGCTGTTTGTTTTAGACTAATTTTGACTAAAATCTCATTACTGAGATGTAACACAAAAGTTGAATTAATACAATAACCATTTATTTGTTAATGGATTGTTATTTACTTTGATTATATCAAATATATTTATTGAAAATAATTACTTCCTTATGAACGGTACAGACAGATTGAACTGTATTTCAGAGATGTTCGAGCACACGAATAGGTATTAACTTTTCCCTTTACATTATTGCTCCCTTTCAACAAAAATTATTTATGATCCAAAAGTTCATAAAAAGTAATTTTCCGAATAGATTTTTTTTCAATAATGTGAATACTGCACAATAGTCCCAATTGCTATGAACCGTCTCGAGCCACTGAGATTATGGCATCCCCAATTGGGGTATATTGTGAGGCTGAAAGGATAGGTTTGAAAGGGAGGCTGGGCAGGGGAAGAAGACAATGAAGAGGAAGGTGGGGATTCAAATCTGGACACCAAACACGGCTAAAGCCAATTCATAAAGCAACGTTTCAATTGTAAAAGGTGTTTTTTACCAGGGCGATAATGGGAGTATCTTCCACACTGGAACGTGCCGCAAATATACTATGAATGAAATTAATGACAGAATAAGACAAATTAATCAAATAAAATTTAAATATTGAAGACAATATTAGTGATTTCTAAACGAAAATCTTTTGCTAAGGCCAGGATCTGAACCCGCGACCTCCGGTCTAGTCGAGATCTTTACCTCTCGACTACGAGGCTCAGTGTTAGTAGTTACATTCACCATTGAATGTTATAAACCTCGCCTAAAATTTTCGTCTCGCGAATACAGAGTGTCAGGGGGTAAAACTTCTGGGGGTTACATGATTTTGGAAGTAAAAAGTTGAATAACTTTTTTTCAGAATTCCAATGTTTTAAGGAATTTTTAGGTAAAATAGTTAAATTGTTTGTATGGGAAAATAAATTATTCTTCTATGGAAAATAAACATAAGAATTTCAAAAAAAGTTATTTATTTTGTTTACTTCTACCATCATGTAGAATCACCTCCCGAAGTTAGCGCACTTTACCCCCGGATATCCTGTATAAGCGTAGAACTACGAAGTAATTCAAAATCGTGTATTTTTGGTTTGAAAATTTGATAATTTTGAATAATTTTGATCCTTTAATTAAATACTGCAAGTAGAAAACATCTTGGCCTTTCAAGTAATCGAGCTAAATCTTTTTATAAGACCAGAAAAATATCAGGGAGTATCAGGCCTATAAAAACTGCTTTAATGTTCAAAATCTTATACTTATGAACCCCTTTTCACATATGGTTATATTGTATAATATGGTAAATTATAAGACACAACGATTTCTACGAGACCATAATATGAGCTGTTCCGAAAAGAACAAATTAACTCCGCGTATAGCTGTTCGCAAAACCGAACAAATTAGACTGGGGGTGTTAACTCAGTGTTCGCTTAGTTTGATTGGTAAAGCATAATTGATTAACCACTGTTAACTCAGTGTTCGCTCAGTTTGATTTTTTCCGAGTAATAATTAAAAAAAAATTAACAAACGCATTGATAGCAAAGTATCATCCTCTACAATATATGATCATTCAAATCATTGGGATTTTAATTGCATGTTAGTTGCTCTCCTGCCTCGATGAAGACTCTGAATGCTAATCATAAGATGGTTCTATTAGACAATTCGAATAAAAAAATTCTATTTGTGCTGAAAAGAGATAAGTCAATTATTTGAAAGCAAATCGTCGTGAGATATTATTTATTCGATTTTGAAATCAGAAGGTTGGCACGTACTAACAATTAGAATGCTATGATGTGCTGTAATAATATTTAATGCACAGTAATTAGTAAGGATCCGTTTGAACTAAATACACCTATAGGGTGCTTCATTAAGCCGATGCACTACGTCGTGTAATATTTTAAATTGAGCCGCTATCAATAACAACCCTTACGTAGATGGCGATAAAGTTTAAATTCCCGCTTAACACCATCCGCCTGTTTTAATTTATGCAAGAAAAAAACATGGCCAAAAAGTGCCTTGTATTTTATTTTGTGGCTGTTCAGGGATAAATATTTAATTTTATAAATAACTTAATTTGCACATTATACAATAAAATCTACTCGCAGTATTTAATTAAAGCATCTGACACAATTCTAGGCGACCAAATTTTCAAACCAAAAACACATGATTTTGCATTACTACGTATGGCATCGCCTTAGGTGTTATGCTTAAATTATCTCCTGTAATAAAATTTCATATTTTTTATAAATTCCAAAGATATAAGGCGTCAAAATTTTTATATTTGCCGGCCGAAAAGTGTGTGGCATCGCGGTAAAAACGCAGTGCTACTGCAACAATACCATTCGAATTATGAATTTAAAGTATTGAATCGGTTTCCGTGTGACGTCATGAAACACCGTTGCATACGTTTTAACTAAGTTCACATTGAAAGCTCACAACTTTGGAAATATATAAAAAACAATTTTCGTTATGAACTCTTTAAATATAATACGTTTTACCATAAGAAAAAAAATAACCTCATTGATTAAAATTTAATTGAATTTTTACAATGATGTGGGAGAATATCTGTTTATATATCTCACTTAACCCTTTCAGCCCCAGTGTTAATTCAAATTAACATGAATTTTGTGATTTTTTTCCGTATCGGTAGCGATTTAGAAAAACCATGTTTTCGTTTTCAAAGTTTGTAGTCTTTTCTGTGGCGTCTATTTTTTCCGCTCGGTTGAAATCCTTATTCCCGCCACAACAACGATAAATATTTTGACATCTGCTGATTGTGAGTTTCATAGAATTTCTGCCGTCATTGATTACTAAGGACGGGTTGTTTCGGAGAATCTGAACAATTCATCAAATTTCAACGTTCATTTTCAAGTTCTGTGAAAGATTTTTTCAAGTTCTGTTTTTATTTCAGTTTTGTCAAGCAACTAGCCTACAATGATATAAAAACAGAACTTGAATAAGTCTTTCACAGAACCCGAAAATGAACGTTGAAATTTGATGAATTGTTTAAATTCTCCGAAACAACTCGTCCTTAATGTAAGGTGAGATTTCAATATTTTATACTCGAATTACAAATATTTTAACGCATTGAAGATGTGTTCTATAATAATAACATCAGTTCAATTCACTGATCACAGTGATTTCGCAGAATATTGTAAATGAATTTCAATGTTCATTCAAATTAACACTGGTAGTAAGGGACATGTTTTCGACTAGTATGGCGAATTTTTAAGGATTTATTATCCTTGATTATTTTTTTATTTCTGGATGAATTTTAGTTAAAATGTAATTTGTTTTTGCCTTAGAGATTATCACTTCATTGTAAATGTGCATTTTTGACATGAAACAGTTATTTGTATTACTAAAGTAATAACAAAAAAATAAATATAAAATAATAATAATAATAATAACCAAACGTATGTTGACAAAATTTCGTCAAACAAATGGTTGAGTATTGGAGAGTTGAGCGCAGAAATAGAAAGATTTATGCTTGCCATTCAGGATAGAGTCATTAATACTAAAAATTATAGAAAGCATATAATCAAAGATACAAATCAAATTGATGATTTGTGTAGAAAATGTTTGGCTTTTCCGGAAACTATAGAACATATTATATCGGGATGTTCTATATTAGCACCGTCCGAGTATACATTTAGGCACAATCAAGTTTTAAAAATAATTCACCAAAATTTGGTAATTAAACATAACTTGATTGACTGCCGTAATGTACCATATTATGAATACGAACCAAATTCATTTTTAGAAAACGAATTTTATAAAATATATTATGATAAAACTATACTTACAGACCGAGCGATTAGTCATAATAGACCCGATATAGTTTTACATGACAAAATTAAAAAAATAACTTATATAATTGATGTCGCTATTCCAAATTCCTGTTATATTAAAAAATCTGTTAGTGAAAAAATAAGAAAATACACAGATTTAGGAAATGACATAAAAAGAATTTGGCATTCTCAGACTATAAAAATATTACCATTCGTTATTTCGGCTACTGGCATTATACCTAGCTCTCTAATTAAAAATTTAGGCGTATTAGATCTATCAAAAAAAATTATATATAAAGATGCAAAAGTCGGTCATTTTGAATACATGTAGGATAACGAAAGATTTTTTAAATATTTATGTTGAGGGATCAGTAGGATTTATAGGCCCTGTTAG
Source organism: Hesperophylax consimilis (assembly GCF_061612785.1). Taxonomy (NCBI): domain Eukaryota; kingdom Metazoa; phylum Arthropoda; class Insecta; order Trichoptera; family Limnephilidae; genus Hesperophylax; species Hesperophylax consimilis. The sequence continues at coordinate 14,672,779 of NC_142850.1, read as the reverse complement.
AAGTTCTACCGAGCCGAACCCTCTGATATGAAAATATCTGGAGTCGGTGAATTATTTTCCCATTTGATCTCTGGTGAGTTGACGTGTTGTTCTTGTATTGTTTTGTATCTATTTTGCTTATATAATGCACTTACATAATTTTGATTGACTAGATGATCATTTGTGGAAAAGTGAGTGGAAGGGTTAAGTTTTTCCTTTGGGGAAGATTTAACCCGGACAACTAAATCGGAAGTTAAATAAAAAAAATTAATAATAACACATAAGTGTTATGTTTATTTTACCTTTCTATTTAAAAAATACCCTCTGATTCCCAATGTTAATCTAAATTAAAATAATTTTCTGAGGTATTATCAAGCATTACATATTTTATATATGTGGAAACAATAATGTGGGTGTTAAAGGGTTAAGGCCCCGTAGTAAGCGTTCAAAGACGGTTTTAAAGGGAGATATGCTAATATGAATGTTAGTATTGTTAATATTAAAAACGATGATAATTAAGCGAAAATGGTGAATTTATTTAATAAAACACGACTCGTTTGAAATAGAGCAAATATCTCTTGACAAATGCTTATGTTGCAATTAAAGATACACTGTGATTTTTTTATACCTTTAACATATTGAATAACGGAACAAAACATGTTTTTAATAATTTTCGGAGTATACTTTGCGATTTTTTTTATCACGGAATTTCATATAATTACGGTTTTGGCTTTTCAAATGTATCCAAATTATCTTTAAAAACATATATTTTTTTAAGAACTTTAAAACTAAAAGTGTTTAAGAGATATATGGATGAGAAATTCGGAATACGAGGGCTTCAACTACGAGATCGGAAATAACTCTATGTAACTCGCTACGCATTTGCATCACGAAATAAAACGCCACATTATTGTTATTTGATTCGAGTGATTTGTTCAATAGGAAAAAAACAGTGTGCCAACTCGTGCATACTAATTTCAGATGAAATTATGCCAATATTTTGTTTGGGTCGGAAAGTTATATTTAAAGTAATATTTTTCAAAAAAGTCACTTTACAAACATCCTGTATTTTCTTTCAATTACAAGAAGTGGGTCATTAAATTTGCATCGTCTATTTTTTAAGGATTATATTGGAAATGTATGTTATAGGTCTAGCTTATTGGGTATTCATTTTAGGATCTAAATAAAGGGTCTTAACTCATACCTCGTAACCTCTACACCTCTGAAATCAAGTTTAAATTATCAAGGTTTCAATTTCAAGCTTCTGAGTTTTATATTGTATGATTGATTACCTTGTCAAATTGTTAATTACGGGAAACATAATATTAATGCCCATTTTTCGTTGTCGGAAACAAAAACTCGGCAGTTGAACGGTAAATGTAAAACAAACAATAACAAGGGGCTTGATTACTCAATTTGAATGTATGTAAAGATACAGTTGGTTCAGCCCGCGCTGATGTATGCATAGATGTATTATATTATATTTAGATGAGACATGAATTACACATTGTATGATTACACATCTGCCTGTTGGCTAAAGAAGGAGGTAGCGCAACACGGCATAATACCCCAAAAACAAATCACTATAAAACTTTTACATAGTGTACAAAGATGAATTAAAGATATACACAAGAAGCCATAAAAGTTTATAATGCTAATATTTTAAAGATAGATTTTTATTGTGTATTAAAACTTTAGGTGAGTGCGAGAGGAAGAGGAATATAGGGCAAGGATAGGATATCCTCCGGATACGTTACTTTACGATCGTATACGTTAATTTTGTTTCATCTTTGTTTGTCCTGTTTGTTTTATTTGCACGATGTCATCGTCTCCTTACATTTCTCATCGTCTCTTCACATCTTATAACTGAATCAAATTGTTAGGTTTGACTGTAATTTACAAATATTAATGTTACCTGCACTTTTACAGCTTCAGGGTTTTATCATTTCCCGTTGGTAGTCCTATACAATCTGCAATCCACATTCCAAAGTGTGTGCATTTAAAGAAATAATTTGTGTTACTTGTAGCATAGTGGTACTGATGGTGTATGTTTACGATACGAGTTGGCGGTAGTTGGTAGTTGTTAGCACTGAGTTCACGACTGGTATGTAAAGTTCGCACGGTCCGGGTTTGAGCGGTTCTTCACGCATCTCAAAGTGGATCAACGATTTGAAAACTCCGTACAGCATCCGCATTGTGTCTTGTTGAGGTCCAGAAACTTAAGGTAATGATAAGATAATATATGAGACTATTGATTCGTTTGACTTTACAAAAGAATATATGATCTTATCCAGAATACCGCACGTCAAAACACTCAGATATCAGTTGATATAAAATCATTTAGCTCGTATTACTAAGCGTCAAACATTTCCACGGGCAATAACAATAATGTATTTAATATCAAACCAAGCCGAACTTATATAAAATGAGAGGTTAACATAATTACACCACACATAACGCGTGCGAGATAAGCAAATCAAATGAAATTGAAACACTATTAGGACGTGGAATGATTTGGCGGCCCCTTCAGACTTCACACTACTTCCTTTCCTCAAAAAGACCCTACAAACAGCATTCCCAAAACTGACATTGGTCATTATTTTCCTCAGAGCCATCTGTGTGGAGGAAATGTTAAAAAAATTTCGATTAGCATAGGTACTAAAACGGCGTTCATCGCCTGACACATGAAGTGCTTACTTTTACAAAACACCAACACTTCAACTTTCCAATTAATATTGAGGTCTTCAAAGAGGAAGCCGGTACCTACCTGAAAATGTTTATCCGCCTCGTTACTCATTATGTACGTTAGATGGGAAGGCTAATAGAGATATTGAAAGAAGGCTAAATGGAGTTGTGAACGCGGCAGGCGCTGGCAAAAAACTGTCAAAAGAAGCGAAGCTAGCAGTCCACAATGGAGTGCTGGTGCCTACCCTGATGTATGGCAGTGAGATATGGAACTTGCATAAGGATGAAAGAAGACTGAATGATGTAGAAATGTGATCGGCGTATGTGTGGTAAAACCATGTATGATCGTGAGAGAAATGTGGAGATCCACAAAGAATCCAAGGCTAAGGTAAGCGTAATGGTTTGATGTAAATTTTTGAGATAGTTTGGGCATGTAGAGCGAATGAACAACGAAAGGATTGTTAGGATAATAGACGAGTATGACGCAATAGTGATAGACAGAAGAAGTCATGGTAGAGGAAGACATGGATCAAGTGACACTCGACACTCAAGTGAACTAGATACTTGAATCGGGCCATGTCAAAAGTCAGAATAATAGAAGAGTATATATGAGACGATGTATGAGTGTCAATGAGGCAAGGAGAAGTGTGTGCCAAGACCGAGTTGTTTCCTCTCTGGCTACCGCTGCGGGGAAACGGTGTGATGGTTAGTTAGTTAGATACTTGTTACGTACATTAATGAATATTTTGCAAAAAAATAAAAAAAAAACACTAAAACAAGACAAAAGAAATATTCTAAACTTACTTCCCTCCGGTTTACCTGTCTTCTAATTTTCCAGTTTGAGATTTTTCCAAAATATTCCAAGATACATCTTCTTCTTCTTTTATATATTTATATATGTATAGGTACAGGGTATATCAGAATATTCCCGAAAGACTTCCATAAAATACCACGAATTCCTGAGCTGATTTGAAGTAAAAAAAAAAAATTACTCAAGAAGATTGTCCCGGTTGGTGGGGTTGGTTTTATTCAAACCACAGTTTATTTCGAGATTTAAAACACTTGACCTTCAAAACACATGAAAGATTACTGTACTTGATAACACACCCTTTTCTCACACCCTAAACCTGAATTTTGATAAAATTTTAATCAGTGACAAATTACTATATTTAGAAATATACACTGTGTAACGCCGCTTTGACTGACAATTATTTCAAGACTGACGTATGTTCACACTAAGATGTTCATGATATCCTCAGCATTCTTCGTCAACACCTCGTGGTCATCAAACCTTTACCCTTTGCCGGCTCCGAGTGTCCATTTTCCATGCTTCCACACCTTACAGAAATACAATAATAATAATATTAGGTTTGAAAGATTTACAACAAGATATCTAATAAACAAACCAACCAAAGTAACCTGTACCTAACCCAAGTATCTAATATCCACAATGGTATTGTTGATTGGATGACCTTTTAATTGCATCACTCCTGCATATATAAGATCACGCAACCAGTGAACCGAGGTTTCTCAATTTCCTTCCAGCAAATTAAACGAGGCGGGCATTCTTGCCAATAACTAGAGTTTACGACATTCTGCATTCTAGTTCCACTCCTTCTTCCTTCATCATCCAGGATGTGATCATCCTCGCAGCTGGAGTCCCAAGAAACAGGGAACAAGTAGTATGAGAGGGGATCAGCAGAGGAAGCTAGGGAATAATGAATTCGTAATTATCATTGATTCAAGACATTTCTATCTTTATTACCGGTGATATTTATTTAGTTATTCGTTTAATAGTATCGCTTGTGCGGAGTTATCGAAAGATTGACGTCTAAATTATTATTATAGCTCACTCCAATGCCCATTACAAATAAAATAAGGTTGGTGTAAGATATAGTAATAATAATTTTGCCATTGGTGTTTTAACGGTTGTTCGGATTTGAGTTACAGCGTTTCACACGATGCTTTTTTCGTCCAGTTTCCAGATGGATCTTTTTTATACGGATTCTGTTTGAAAAAAAGGACGTGTTCTATTTTGTTACCGATTTTCGTACAGTTTAAGATGATGGACATTATTTGACATCTTTCATCTGTCATTATTTTATATAACTAAGTTATGTGAAAACATTGCATGTTTATTTCGTTTTACATTTAAAATATTGATAAAAAATACTGTAATATATATTAAAAAAACATTTATTGCACAAAAATACAGAGTACAAAGGGTATAGCTTATAGGTTACATCCTATTTCTTCCAGCTAACCCAATGATTATTTCCTATTAATTGTGAACGTGTATTACTTCGGTATTGTGAATTTCACGTGTTTTCGGAGATTTGTTGACGGCAATGACTAAGTAAAATGATGCTTTCATGTGGTCTATGGTTATGTTACGTCGCAAAATATTATTTCTTCTCTAATGGCAACTGCATGAAATCGTAAGTAAATGAATATAGATCGTGTGAAACATAGATTTTTCATACTGGTCCGAATATAGTTTCCGTACGGGGATCAGGATCAAAAAAAGCATTGTGTAAAACGCCCATAATCGGAGGTATCGGTTTTATTTATCAGAATATTCCTGTAAATAATAAAATTAATTACGATGGGTACAATAATAATTGCAAAGACTTTGTATACACATTTTATTGCAGTTTGCAGGTGCAAGTCTTTAATCATTGTCATTGCAAACGAAATGGCGAATATCTAAGGTTACTATTTTGAATTATAATAACAGGTCGGTCCCTAATAAATAGCTATTACGGCTTGAGATCTTGCATTTTGCTTGCAAAACCTTGTAGCAGCTTTATGTAATAGATCGTAGACATGGGTGGTGAAGAACTTGAATTAATTAGACAATGAACGTTGCTTTAAATCTTATCTGAGCTGAGCAAGATGGAGATTCAGTAAAACAGGAGTAACTTAACCACTACCACTTAGTAATGTTTAAAAGTGGTATCCCGGAGAACAATAAATACATATTGAGTATAAAGGTAGAGTATATTCCGGCGAGAATATATTTTTTTATGCGACTATTATTAATTATGCCATAGGCAGGAGAGGGGGTCAGAACAATTTACGGAGCGCCGTAAAACGCTGCTGTCATCTTTCAAAGTGACAGATCCCATACAAATAAATGATATTCCGCGGCAGCTCCCAATTGACCTGACCCCCCCCCCCACCCCTCCTGTGGATTATAGCGTCACCTCAAAGTATATACTACGCCCAAATAATGCGAGCATAATATAGCGTAATGTGTCTAAGGTTAATTCATAAAAATTTAAAAAAGTTTTTTATCTTTAGCATGTGTATTGTTCTAAAGATCTCTATTATCTTCAAGAGAGAGTTTAATTTAATTAGATTTGTGAATCATGATACAGTTATAAAGCGGATGCTGTTCATAAAATTAAATATCTTCGTTATCGCATGATGAATAAAAATATTTCTTTTTTGGAATAACTTAATGACTAAAACCTCAAATTGTAATATTTAATTATTGAAGACAACGTTAGCGATTTTTTAAACGAAAATTTGAAACAGAAAAACCAGAAAAGGATACGGTCGCATCTAAAACGGTATCTAGTAGTACTGCAGCTTTATCTGTTTCATATTTTTATTTAAAAAATCGCTCAAATTGTCTCTTCAATAATAAAAAAAAATATTGATAATCCTTTTTAATCTAAAGCTATGAACACGTATAATAAACCCTTAGATTAAAATTAATTATAATAACTATTTAGTATAGAAGCTGTAAGCGTAACATTTCCAGAAAACGGTATAACAAGTTCGTACCCGCTGTGAGTGAATATTCGAACTCGTTCATTAGTGATTGACCACCATTATCTCAATCAATCAACATACCATCTATTGTCAATACCATACATCTATTGTCAATACCATCTATAATCAATATACCATCATCTCAATCAATCAATATACTTTACACATTGGAATTATTATTTTATTAATTATTATATTTTGAAACAAAAACTGATTAAGGCGAAGCTTAATGCCAAATCACTTTTTTGATTAATCTTTGGAACGAATTGGTATACATTATGAATACCAAAAAATATGCTTTAGATAAAGAGTAGAATACAAATTAAAAAATAGATTACTCAATAAAAAATATAAATCCAAACTACTAAAAAAATTTTTTTTTCAATTGAAATGTATGAACGCATAAAGGAAACAACTTAAAAAAAAAAAACAGTATTAAAGCTCAGATTATCTGTGATAGTTTCACTTGATTAACTTCTTTGCTTTCTTATAAAATTATTTAATCAATAAAAACCAGTTTTGTGCTTGAAATCGAACGTTTCTAGACTCCGTTTGTCAAGCGATTTACAATATAAGGTATACCAAGAATATACACATTTTTGGCTTGTAGCTTCCTCTTAAATAGTTACATATTTATCCTAGTTTTTGTTTCATCACTTTTCATAACTTAATAGCACTTTTATAGATGTGTTGAATTATAATTTTGATGAGTTATCCGGTAACTAGACACACCAAATCATTTGCGGATTTCCATTTAATAATTTCTACCGATAGGGCGTGTACCGGACAGCAGATGGACGCACCTAAATAATAATTGAAACAATTAAGCAAAATTAATATTTATCTGTTATCGTTATCACTCATTTAACAATGCGGAATCCTTTGAGGTTTATTACCGGACACGTATCATGTGGCAAACGCGATTTAACTGTTTAATTAAAATTCTGGTATTTTTCTTGGTTTCTTAATGCTCTCAAGTACCCTGTTTAGAGATAAGAATAATTGCTGTACATTAACACGTGTAGAAACTTTTTAATTTTAGACTAATAAACTGGCCCAATTAGTCAGTTGTCCGACCACATTCGTGAAGCTGTTTTTCATTGCAAATCCTTACCCAAAGTACCCCCGAGAGGAAAGCGTCATTTTACAGTCAATGTCACTGGCGTAGGTGTCCAGTACAGGGAGTTTCAATATTCCAAACATTTTGATACGATAATCCTTATCGGAATTATTATTTTTCACAGATACCTAAGGAATTACTTTGTGGTTTTACATAATTAGAACCAAATATCCCAACTTTAAACGTGTTTCCCTTCCGTTCACCTAATATTTCCTCCACTCTCAGTTTTCCCCTCCCCGCACCAAAGTTGTCATGTTAACTCTCTTCTTCTGTGCTTCCTATGCACTGAATTCTGAAATAATTTTAGTATAAAATCCTGAGTAAGGTTCAAGCTGAACCGAAACCGGTTGGTTTATATAATTTATATGAAGGCCAAAAAAGTGGTGTCCAAACAAAAGTTATTTTATTAAAATTATAGTATTGTATTATATTGGTGTTGTGTCTTAGTTATTTTCACATACAAAGTTCTGTGTGAATATTATCAGGGTTTAGTGCCAATCACTCTCATGGGCGGTCCGACCATATGTAATTTTAATGGTAACAAAAGCGCCTAGCAACGAATGTGTTGTTGAAATCAAAGTACGGAAGTGGTGTTTATTTTTGTAATAATTTTGTAGGCTAATATTTTCAAAATTTTATTAAGTTCACAAGTATTTTTATTTTTTAATTGTAAAGCTGCACATCTTGATAGATACTAATTTATGAATAAGTAAATAAATTATTATCCATCCGATAAAACGGATGTTGTAACCTGATTTCATATTATTAATCACTGCCATGTTCCAGAAATCTAGCAAGAAACTGATAATGTAGCTGAATCCATCATAATTATGTCAGATTCAATGAACTTGTGCACATATTATTCTGATTTTCCTGTTGATCAGTTCGGTAGACAAAACAATGGCAGATTTGAACTTTCTATTCTGTTATTCTATTTGACATTATTCATGAAATTCAAACATGCACATTCATGTGTTTCACAAAATAACGCAATTCTTATGGGATCTTCATTTGCAATTAAATTCTTATTTTTCGTTCATCTAAAGGCCAGAGTTTCAATTAGAGTTCACTGTCGTACATTATTTTATATTAATATTTCAGATTAAGCATGTGTAACGCCCATTTATTTATACGTAATGGGGTGCAATTAGCAGCCTAGCAGAAATGTACATTACTCCCGCCGATCGAGCGATGAAGAAAACATATACCGAACTGCTAGTTACGTCAATTTGTGATTGAATCGTCGATAAACACTTATGTACAGATTTACAGACTATTAGGCTGGCCGCATACATACGTTTTTCGTATTCGATTTCCGAATTCGTTTTCCAATTGCATATTAAGATGAGTTCCATAACTGAAAGAAACTCAATGTGGAATAGGAATAGTCTTCATCCAGCAATGAATATGTTGTAAATAATTCTTGAAATAATAACTCCTCCTTTGCAATGAAACACTGTGTGTTTTTTAGACCAAACACTCTAATAATCAGCTATGAATGTGTAGGACTGCCTGGAGGCCAACGCCTTCTATTGAGCTCTCAAAATCTCTTCGGATTCTTGAAACATCATGGCCCGACGTACCTTGTAACCACGATGGAGGGGCGACCCCATGTACTACCGACATCTTTCGGATAACTATATAAACACTACTATTTATTTACACTAGAGTCATCTATGTCTACCGGTCATCCTGTCATACAGTGGATGTTAGGATGTAATACTAACTATGGTCGAGGAAAATTCTTAGTTTATTCTTACTGAAAGGATCTAATAAATACCGTTTCTGTACGGAGTGGGAATTTCCAAAGACCGCAACCCTTGCTTCTTGATCTTGATCCTTTGTGACTCTCGAAAGTCTTAATATGATCAAATAAATAACTCACTTAATTATACAATTACCCTGGGAAGAACCCAACTTCTTCTCCCGTCTTCAGAATTGCATTTCTTCCTGACATCCTCATTTGAATCTCGGTCATAAACTTTCAGCACAAAAGACAAACAGACGCTGATTCTACGTAGAATTAAAAATTAGCTATATAAAAACGATTAAAACCATGACCGATGTGATAGTGGCCCTGCTGTTAACCGACAAGAACGAGGTACGTATGACGTCACCTCACGCGTACCACCTAATTTTTCGATGGTTTTGACGGACTTTGAAAAGTTTAAACATAATTACTTTAATCATTGTTGAGAATGAAAAATTAAAACAGAAAAATCAGAAAAAGATCCGGTTGCATCTAGGAATTGAACTCAGGACTTTCGAACCAATTCTCTTCAGTCATATTTAACTGTATCATACTTCGACTAAAAACTACCAACATTATCTTAACTCATATTTTATTGACTGCTGTTTTCAATTATTAAATATTACAATTTATTACAAGTTATTCCAAAAATAAAATATTTCAACTATGAAAACGACACACATTTTTTTAAAATACCAGTATTTAAGTTAAGTTGAATGTGAATATTCAATAAAAAATTGATTGGAGTTCATTATTCTCATTTTGCCTGCACTCATTTAACTTTACTAGTAACCAGGGGGAAATAACTCCGATCGAAAATTGGAACCGTGAATATTGTAACGTCATATTGTTGCCTAACTATATCAACCAATGAAAATCTCTGAAAGTCTATGGAATAAAAATTCAGAGTTTTTTGTTGTATAGTATAATAAGTAGGCTCCAAATGAGAATTGCACTGTCTATATATATTTTTTTTTTTTTAATGTATATTTTATTTAGTTATAAGAGTTTACATCTTATACCTAATATATTATTTTCTATGACTACTACAATATTATTTACTTCTTACATACTAAAATTTAGATTTCACAACATTGAGACATAATCCACGAAAAACTGCAAGACTTTTAGCTTCCTTAACAATTACCGGGAGTTCATTGAACATTTTAAAACCTTTATAATAAATATTGTTTTGTGTTTCTGATAAGTGTGTTTTAGGAATATTGGCATATCTATGTTTTTTAGGACAAATTTGTTTCATACAAAAAGCCTGAAGATATCGATCTAGTGAGATATTTATGCTAGTAAACTTTTGCAGACAACTCCATACCTGAATAATCTTCTCTGTCAATAAAATATTATTGAAAATTGCATTGCCGAAACATATCGTTTTTGGTTTGCCATTTCACCTTTTCGCAAATGCTAAAATATGTCTCGTATAATAGCCAGATATCGCACGTACCTAGGTAATTTGAAAAACACGACCACACATAGAATTCAATCAACCGACATTAGCACGAATGCAATGATGCAACTTTGTAACATCTTCATTTAACTGTTCCCGGTTGATTGGTGTTGGGTAAATGCAAATGCAGTCATTTACCGACAGAAATGCACTAGCGACTGCAATAATAGACGTTATTAAACCGATTCCCACAATACATTACAAACTAAATCGAGAACTTAAAACATTACACAATCGTACTCAATCATGTATTATTATTTGTTTGCTTACATATTTAAAAAATGGAGTATGTTTACAATAATAATAACTTCGGCTGTCAATAGGGTTGCCAGTTGGTCTAGATAAAAAAAAACCGAACATTTTTCATCAAATGGTCCCTCTTTTTTTTTGGTACAATTTTTTTTTGGTACAATTGTCGAAAAAATGGGTCCTTCGATAATCATAAACCCCTTTGATTTTTGCCAAAACAAACAGACAATTCACTTTTTAACATATTTGCACTAGATGCTACTGCTTTAAATAATCGTTTATTACCTGAAATACTTTCCGAACTTATCCCCACCTTCTTCGCCTCCCCACTACCTTCATCCTCACAACATACCCCGATTGGGGATGCCGTAGTCTCACCTGGCTCCAGACGGTTGGCAGCAGTTGGGACTCTGTCTGTGCGGTTTCACATAAAAAAACACAAGCTTTAAAGAGGCACCTACCTACCTGTATAATATTTTAAAAAGAAAAATTATTTTTATTTTATTTTCAAAATTGTAATTATGATATCCCGTGATTTTTCACAGGTCTGCGCTAGTATTATATATCCGCAGTGATGAATATAAAATTTTCATAATCTTCAAATTATATGGTTCCAGCTTTATTAACTAGATTTGAATTGAAAAACATAATATGGGGTCTTGACATATCGTTCTGTTCTTGGTATCCGGTATCAGATCGCTAAACCAAAACTAAACGCTGAAAACAACATTCACGCTTGCAACACCGTATCACTTCTAAATAAACAAACACACCTCACCACAATCTACGCATCTGCCCTGATGATGGACACTATAACGCTGCACATTGGCTAAAGAAAGAGGACGCGCAACACGGCATAAAAACCCAAAAAATAATCACATAATATTACGGAGTCTTGTCTTACTTTTTGACAACTTAATAGAAAATTTAATTTTCCATAGCTTAAGTTGCAAGAAAAAGAAGAGAAAATTGCTAGAAAAAAAAACCTTTAGCAAATTTATAACATTTTGTTCCTTCTGTTATGATGTTATTAACATAATTAATTGATAGTAGCGAAATAAAATTGTGAAGCTGAATTAATTTCAATGTAATTACACTAATTACTGATTACAGTTATTAGGAATACGAGTACGCAATTATTTGCAATTTTAAAATCTTAAAATGTATATCATTAGATACCCAATTCATAAATCTTTTTAAATAAAAAAAATACACGTACAACTTAAGAATCCATTATGAACGTCACATTTTACTAAGATATTAATTCTTCAATAAACAAATAATTTTCTTGGCGACTGTTAACATACAAAGATTAGACATTAACGAAATGAATTGACATAATTAACATAAAATCTGGACACTTTCCCCAATCAAAAAGTAATGCAAAATCATGCCACCCTAAGCGAAAATACTTTTAATAGAATTCCTACGGTAATAATTTACAACCACCAGCTGGTGTCTTAATCAAACTAACTCATTAATGCACGCACTTTCGATGGAATTCGAGACGAGATAAACTGCTACTAAACCAGCACCTTGTCTCCACCTTGAATACGGGTGGCATGACGTCACAGTGCACCTTTCCTTGGACACGCGCCGAGGTATGTTTTATGCTACACCTGCTAAGGTCTAATCATAAAGGTACGCCGGACTCATGATTGGGCCGGTAATTAACATGGCGATAAGAAAGGGAGTAAGGAATCTCAGAGTAGTTAATGTTGATATTTTTTCTTTTAAAATTTGATGTATATATGTAATTATAATGATTTTCAATTTTTTTAAATAAAAAAATATATATATTATGATGTCTGTACGAATGTGGATGAGTGCGAGCGAGATGGAATGCTTGCAAGATCTTATAAAAGGCGATGCACGTTAGTTGTGCGCTCTCTTTTGTTACAAGCAGCTCCCCAATAAATATCAGTACAAGATCAAGTATAATTATTGGGATGGACGTATTCTATTTTGCTACAGTTTAGGGCTCCGTAGTAGGCGTCCAAAAAGAAAAAGAAGATGGTTTGAAAAGTGGATATTTTTTCATATATGTAACAATGTTAGAGAACAGAAACAAATGTGTATATACATATAATTTTCGGCATACTTTTCGATTTTTTTGTAACAAGAGAATTTCATAACTACTTTTCAGCTATCTTAGAAAATAAAACTTTTTTACATTAACCCCACACAGGAGGTCATCTTTGAGGATGCTGTGTTTTGGGTCTTTTTAAGTAAATGAAGGAGAGGAAATTTGGGAAGGTAAAAGGTATGAGGGTTGGGTAGGAATCTAGGGATCAGTGTGTCCAGGAGTGACGGACGTATAAATATATCCCTCCCATTGCGGCGCAAGGTGATTGGTCGAGAGACCGCTTGGTGAGGTCTAAGGGTCTTCCCAAACCAGCCTCTCCCGATCGCCATGCAGGTTAGGAAAGATTATTTTTATAATAATGACGGTTAACTAACAAAAAATGGCATAGTTGCATATAAAATCATGTCAAATTGAATTCTTTAATGGCCTATGTATCCCAATTTAAAACGCAAACAATAAAATAGCACATATCCGTGCTAGATACTTGGTACAACTTTGGCTTTTAAAAAAATATTATTCAGTTTGGTATTTTGGCAGCAAAATAAGTTAGCTGATGAGTCGCTCTGATAAGTGAGCTGTTTTTTTCTGTAAGTTTTCAATCAATTATAAACGTTTGACAATATAAAAACATGACATATTTATTTTACGGATTACAAGGATAAACTACTGTTATTTTCTTCTGCTTCAATGTCCCCAAATTTAGAAACGATAAATCTCTTTTAATGTCATGAGATATATATCAGGAAAATCACGATACTCCGTTCTAAAGTATCCCATCATCCCGCGATGATAAAATTTCATCACAAGTATTACTTATCTTATTAATGCCCCAATCAATAACACCATCACCACCTGCCGACCAGAATATTAAGTTACAGGAGGGGAAAATAAATCTTGGTTCAATATTTTTTTTAAATTGAAAGATATAAAAATTCAGCGGCGTGCCAAGCAATTTTGTGGTCTTTTATGGTGTAAATTTATATAAAAATGGTAATTTTGCGATAATTTTGTCGTTTCGTTAAGTTTTATTTGTATTTCGTTTGATATAACATTTAACTCTTCTTCATATTCTTCACAAATGGACCACCCCACCAAGCAAACCATTTTTTTTTAGATTTATGTGATGACAATAATTATTGTTAAACAAACACTATTTTATAAGCTACTGATTCATTTAAGAATATTTTTTTTAAAACAAGGTTTTATATTTGGAATAATAAAGAAACCAAGTAGGTACTTTTAAATTTTGATTTATGTATTATATTTTATCTTCTATGCCTTTATAAATACCATAGATAACGTATTATAGATATAGACATTCTGTGCGTTTTTGTCGACAAAAATATATGTGGTCGCCTGATAACCACAACCTAGTTAAGGACAGGGATATTTTTAAATGTTTTTCTTCTATGAAATAGATTATTTTTCACTTATCTTGTTTGATTTAACCCCACAGAATCATGTAGCTATTGATTTCTAATAACAATCAAACCCAATACACTGATGTACGGCACTGAGGCATAGTGCCAGCAGAGAAAGAATTAAATAAGACAAAATCATTAATGATTGCAGTAAAATGAAAAGGATTACGAAAGATGAGCTTATATGATCTGAGATATATAACGAAACGATTAAAGATTAGGATGATAAGTCAATTGAATACTTGAGAAGATGGTTTCAAGTGGAGTCGAAATAACCGAATAGTACGTATATAAAACGATGCTATGTGAGGAAATTGGTTAGTTAGCTTATTCAAAATATGATGTACGCCACTGCTACATACGGTACATCCCACCCCTTTGGGATTGGCAAATAATAATAATGCACTTTTGGAAAAGTGCACCTTTAATAACACGTCTTCGTCCATCAATAACAAAGTATTATTACGGAAGATGCTATCGGGACTGTCAGCTGTCTTAGAGATACGAGCAGAGGCACCAGGCACCAGGCTATAAGCACCAAGGCGCAGGTGCCACCAGACCAGATGCTTGGCGAAGAAAGGTATCTGATGTGGTTTCACAACGCTTCTTACACTCTCCATCGTGGTGACAGTGGGTTCAATTAGGCACAATACTTTTAGGTAATATTTTATAGTGACTGCATAGTAACCAATATAATTGTATGGATGATAACAAAGGCTTCTAGTTTCTGGAAATGTAGGTAACGTTCAGTGTAAATAAATATTTTTGAGTACAATAAAATTTATATCACACAAATGTAAATGTGCAAGATTTTTTTGAATTTACGAAGGTTCCCTTCTCTTCGTTACAAAATCTCGAAAACAGTGTTCTATTGTGCTGAAAAAATTGATGAACTTTTTAGATTTTAAACCTTTTTTTTAATTAGTTTTCTTAGAACCAAAACCCCCTAGTTCACAAGGCCGGGACATTGAATAAAATCGGCCTCTTAACCTTACGAGAACCTCTTTTTCTTTTTAGTAAACAAAAATACCTGTTTTAATACCTAGAGAGAGAAAAAAAACTAAGAACGATAAATATAGAAGGTTTTCTAACAAAAAGATGCCGATTTTATTTTATGTGATCAAGGTGCTTTTGCTCAAACACACTTTCTGTTATTTCTCCGACTTATTCCTATATTCTTTTCTCCCGAGACTCCTTTCCCGTGCATCCGATCTACATATTCAAATCACCTAAAAGCATCCATTTTTCCCTAAAATAAAGTCGGAATCTCAACGACGTAAGTGAAGAAGCCATGCACGAAAATGTGCGACGCGCGGCCCTGGTGTATTGGACAGACCTACGGTCGAATTTTGTCTAGCAAATCTCTAAGAATCCTAACGACATAAGAGATTACAAACAATATTCAGCGCGCGGTAATGGCAATTGATCTTTCCGTAAAGGTTTGTTTTAATTATTTCTGATGAACGTATTACTAAAATCTCGGATGTTTCTAGAGGGATTCCTTGTGAAGATACTAATTCATTGTCTATAAAAATAAAATCTCATACTTACCGCTAATTTTATGGTTGAAAAACGTCTTATAAAATTTTCAAACCGCTTACATAAATTATTTTAAAGGTAAGGTACGGTTTTTATTAATCTTAAATATAAATAACTTACATCCGTAGGGTCGCTCTAGAAAAAATATGTAAGTATTATCGTAACGAATTCGTCGGCATTAATTAAAATGTGAGCTTAGAGCAAACCCCCGTTATTAGAGTCTTGTGTCGCCTTAAAACTTAATATTATTCATTACACTCACATCAGTCTGGAATTCTCACCGTATCTCCTAATTAATTCGTAGATATTTAATACATATATTCGATCGAGGATATTCATTGCTTTCTTCTGCGTGTAATAGAGAAGGTTTAGGTTTATTTAAATAGGACAGACATTCCGGAGAAACATGTTATATTTTACTGATATTGACAATAATAATTTAGTCCACCATTCGCTGTAGTTGGATGTTGTATCTCGTTACTTATTATTTATTCGTTCCACATTTCTACGGGTTCGAACGTTGATCGCACAATTTACAAGGTGTAGCTCTGCCAACGGAGGATTAATTCTGTACTACTGTAAAAGAGTTCCTACTGAACGAAGCCAGAGAAACTATCAAGTTCCCATAACATTTGGAGTTGATTTTGTGGTATAAATTTTGTTGATATGAGCGTTCGTTTTCGAGTAAATCATGTCAATTTTTTTTTAAATACTTGGTTTAGTGTAGAGAGTTTTTTTTAAAGTATGTAGTTACCGAAAAAACGAAAAAAAAGCTGATTTGTTTGGGTTTTCTATGTTTCCGGACACTGAAATACATTCTCGATATTTTATTTTTAAAAAAGCTGTCGTAATTCAAATCGTCCGAATAATAATTATTTTCGGGTTAAATTAATAATGTAGTCATTGTTCGAGTAATATTTCAGTTTTCCAAAAACTTTTATATTATATTTCTACCTTGTTTTTTTAATGTGAAGCTATTCTATGTATGCTTTTTGCACAGTTTTACATTTAAAAATTGTCTTCGGTTCTCGTTAAATTACAGACACCTGTTTCTTGTATATTGAAGTTATTGTTGAAATTGCCTGTGTAAAACAATCCCAAATGTCACAATACCGGTAAAGATAGTGTTACACTCTTGACGTCAGAAAGAATGACTGGTTTACTTGTTATCAACCTAAGTCAGTGAGCGCGACCTAATAGCCATTTTACTATTTTACTGATAAAATAACCACACAAATATATTTACACATATAAATGACAACTTAAACAAAAATTAAATAACCTCTTCCTCTAGTGACACTTTTGGGTGAATTAAATCAGAAAAATGCTCTCTGTTTGTCGTTTAGAACAATTTCACACTAGATAGTAGACAGAAGATACTGCTGAAAAATAAATAAATATATTTAACAGGCTAATACCTACAAATCTCTCGGTGGGAGAACTTTACCTTCATTTAACCGTACAACACCTGGTTCAACAATAAGACGAAGAAAATAAGGGTTGAAATGACAGAAAGGCTAACGACAAATTGATTACAAGGCAACCCTTATATTATAATCGTGGCCTACTTTCGACCATTATCATTATAATAATTCGTAACTATTTTTTACTGAACATTAGGGTGTTCCTTCCGTAGATTGAATTTCTAGTTTCAAGTGTTTATTTTTCATAATATAGAGCAATGTCTTATTCATTTTTTTATGAAGGTACGTTCGAAGTCCGGATGCGCATTTCCTGTGCATGCAATATCTCACGTAATCCGTTGTTAATATCTAAAAAAATTCAATCAGTTATTTGTTACTCTTCAGATTTATTTATAAGGGATGTCGGTCGTATCTAACTACCCACTTGTTATCAAGTTTAAGGGATCGTTTCAACAAATAAAATCTCAACCATGAGAAAAATTCTGTACCGATTTGAGAGTTATGGACTGTGAATCCGTTTGTAGCTTCAAAATACTTAGGGTCTTACTAATTAGATAGTCCTCTTCCGTCGTGGGACCTTTAAGGAACCAATGAGGGGTGGAGAGGAGAAACGAAGGCCTCTTCAACAACCAAGGGGGACTGGACTCTTTCGTCGTGGGGCCTTCAGGGAACCAACGAGGAGTAGACTCTTCCCCCCATGGGGCCTTCGGGGAATCAAGGAGGAGTAGAGAAGAGAAAAGAGACCTCCTTCCCTCGTGGAACCTTTTGGGAATCAAAGAATAGTGGAGAGGAGAAATGAGGCCACCTCCGTGAACTCTTCCCTTGTGGGGCCTTCACAGAACCAAAGCGGATTGGAAAGGAGAGATGAGAACTGGGAAGACACATTGTGGAACCAGAAGACATAGCCACATATCCAATGACAACCCTGGTGAACTTCATAAAAGGGACCGGGTGACTGTGGATCAATTAATAAAAAAGCAAGAAGTAATTAGTGAATCTCATCAGTCAAAACGATGAGAAAACAGCCCTGAAGATGGTTTGACCAATACAATAAGTTCGAATTAGATCTATAACATTACTTATTTTTTTTTAATTTTGCATAAATATTTTAATCATTTTAACGTGTATGCAATAGTATATAGTTAATTAGAGAACATAGGTATCTAGTTAAATCATAAAACAATGTAAAAAGAAATTTCACGACATTAAAAATGAGTGTATTATCTATGTAATTAAAAATATCTACCAACTGAGACAAATAACGGCTTGATGATATTTGAGATTTTACATTTTTTTACATTTCATTTTTTTAATAGTTATCATAGCGAACGATCGGGTTTCGCTCCTGCTCTACCATCAATAATTTTGCATACAAAGTTAAACTTTACTTTTCAAGCATACATTCCATTTCTTTACTTTATTTAAAGTTTTATGTATAAGTTTCCACTAATACCAGTCGGAATTTTTTTCGGTGCACAAATTCTGCGATTAAATAATAATATTATGGACGCCTCATTGTCCAGAATATGAAGGATAATAAAGTGGATTCATCAGTGGACATCTTCAATTTAGCACTTGATAAGTGTAAAAGAGCACTTCAGTTATGTATAAACATAAATAAATAAAAAGGTAAAATTCTACAATAATTGTATATAATATTACGTTATAAATAAAATAAATGTATATAATTTTACGGCGTCAATAAAATAAATGTATATAATTTTACGGAGTTAATAAAATAATTGCATATAATTTTACGGCGTTAATAAAATAAATGTGATCACGGAATTAACGGATTCTTTACCAGAAAAGATAAACTAAAATTTTTTCGAGGCTGTTCCAAATTTATGTGAAAATTGTATATTTTCAAAATATGTATTATGAAAGCTATTTAAGACACCACAGAATTAATCTTACGTACCTACATTGTTTTAAATGTAATACTGCACAAGAGTCCCAACTGCTCTCAACCATCTGGAGTCAGTGTGACTATAGCATCCCCTATCGAGGTATGTTATGAGGCTGAAGAAAGTAGGGAGAGGAATGATACGGGGCCGAGGAAGGTAGTGGATTACCTGGCTATTCACTTCTGGTCACTTAACACGGCTAAAGCCATTTTAAGCAATGTTTCAATTCTGAATAGTAGTCTTCCTCCAGAGCGATACTGAGATTAAGTATACTAAATATTATTTTTAATTAATAAATTGTGAAATAACACAAATCAAATTCACTTGCGCACGCCGGAATTTGAACCCGCGACTTTCGGCTTACTAGGCGAGAGCCTTACCCCACGGAGGCCATCGAGTACACCTCAATGAAAATATCTGATTATCTTATTAAATTAGCTTTTCAAATTGGCTTATTTTATAAATGACAAAAACTTTATAATAACCTACCAAAAGCCTCAAAGGAAGCCAAAAGTAGTTGGATTTATCTGACTAAGTAGAGTAACTTTATTAATTTTCATTCTAAAAATATGTAACTTTTCAATATTCTATAATATGTAACTATGAAAAACCAATCAAAAGCGTGGAACATGACTAAAAACGCAATGTACAAACTTTGGCGAAAATGCCTAAATACTAAACACTCGGAATGTATGACGAGAGATAGGTTAAATAGGCCAAGCGCACATATTATATTATGAGAGTTTAGAGCTCGTGTGCGACTAGCATAAACCACTGGCGAATTATTAGAATAATATGTATCATCTCGTGGGTATTTAATTAAAAGCTACACCTTAGTGATTTTAGTCTGCAAGCATATCATTTTAAAAGAGATACAAACTACCTACATATCCGGAAAGTAAAAAGCCCAGTTCTTGAAAACATGTAAACAGTTAAGGCGAAGCTTAATGCTAAATCACTATTTTGATTAATCTTTATAATGAATTGGTGTACATTAAAATATACCAAAAAATATGCTTAAGATAAATTGAAGGTTTTCGTATTGCTTCGCTTGAGTAGAATACAAATAAAAAAATAAATTACTCAATAAAAAATATAAATGTAAACTATTAAAAAATATTTTTTCAATATAAATGTATGAAGAGCAAAGAAAACAACTTTTAATAAATACAGTATTATAGCTAAGATTATCTGTGATAGTTTTACTTGATTAACTTTTTTGCTTTCGTATAAAATTATTTACAAAATAAATAAAAACCAGTTTTGTGCTTGAAATCGAACGTTTCTAGACTCCGTTTGTCAAGCGATTTTAATGCCTATTACCTACAATATAAGGTATACCAAGAATATACACATTTTTGGTTTGTAGCTTCCTCTTAAGCCCTGATTAATTCAACGCAGGGTTTCTGAGGAAAACAAACATTTAGTGACCTGAAACCCACAAAATGTACATTCTTGTCAAGTAAATAGGCGGTGGGCAATGAGGAGAGGTAAGCCGGCCAACAATCGCACGCACTGTTGCGTATCCCCCATTAGTGCTATTGCTGCGATGGCAAATGCTGCTGCAATTTGTATGGCCGCTAAATGGAATGCTAATGCAACCATTCAACAAGCCAACCAAACAAAACAGCCTTGGATAGGGGCGGATTAAGGGCTTTTTGTCAATTTAATCAATACCTTCCTGTGTAAATTCTGAGCCGCTGACAGCGCCTCTAAAGGAAGAATCCTTGAAACCATACACCATTGGCGTGCTGATCTAGGAACAAAGGTAGTCTATGCGTAGTTTCTCATTTTAGAATATTTGAAAATGTCCATTTTATTATCATTTATCGCTGATTAAATATATCTCAATAAATGACATTACAAGTTCCTTGTCAAATTCATGAAAAAATGCACTGTGATCTGAAATTTGTTCGTGTTTAAACAAAATCTATATTATTATAAGTCGGTTTCCTTAAGATAGGCACAGCACAACAAAAAGTGTTTTTATGAATTTAGGTAAATATGTTATGTCAGGTTCAAATAATCACTTTGCAACTACACATTAAAAAGAACGGTTAGTGGGACGTGGAGTTACGATTACTTTTGGACATTTGGACAATCTTTAAATCTTACAAATTAAGGTCAAATTTGTCTACAGTTAAAGTATTCTAAGTTACTAAGTTTGTAACAGCGAACAGTACCTAACTATTTGAACTAAAAATACAAAACTTTAACCATTAAGTGCGAGTCAATAAAATAAAAATATTTTTTGTTTTTACTATCCTAAAGTCTTACAGAAATAATAAAACTAAGAACGTTTATTTAGAATTATTGCATAATACGACTAAAAAAGTAACGTTAATCCTTATTTGCTCTGAAAATATTTGTTTGTCTTGTTGTATTATACATGTTGTGTGTGGATTCTTGAAATAATAAATCCTCCACAACAAAACACTGTTTTTTATTTAGACTAAAAACTCTTATAATCAAAAACAAAGTGTGTAGTACAGCCTGGAGGGCAACTTCCTCTCTGTTATGCAATCAAAACCACAGTTTCTCGAAACATCATGGTTCCCCGAATACTACCGACATCTGTTGGATAGCTCTATAACCTCTGTGATTTATCTACAGTAGAGCCATCTATATCTCGTAGCTTGAACTATTACTCTATTGCTATAATATTATTATTCAATGACGAATTCTTCCGGGAGATACTTATCAATGATTGCACAAAACACGAGAGCTCTCTTCATAGTTAACATGAATAAAATAATGACGAAGATAATTGAAAAGCTTTAGTTCATGTCACTTAAATCACAAGAATTAAATCGGTCATCAATCTGATGGTGGTAGTCGATACGACACTGTAAGCAGCTTTAACCCGCAGACTATTCAAGGCTAAATAAACATAACTGAGATTACGTGCAAAAAGCTTCGGACAGCCAGTAGTGGATTCCAGGTGCTAGTTATTCAGCCCCATTGCACCGTTTGTACGAGTTGTGTATATCATCACTTTTTGCCACATTTCCGCAAGATTTAGTGCCTTATAAATGTTGGGAATTTAATTGGTATTTATGAAGGCAATATCATGACATGTTATTTATGTTTTACGTGGGATTACATTGTGGCGTCAATAAATTCGAGTGAAGTTGTAATTCAAAACTGTACGGCAACTTGGTTTATCATATTTTGAACACTTTGCGGAAATATTTACTTTATGTATTAAATAACGCGAGACTTCTCAACTAGTACAAAATATGATCCACATTTAACAAGGCATTGTCTTATTACATAACAGTGAGGCTTTTACTGATGAAATTTTAAGGTCGTCGCGATAATGGTGCAATCGTTGAAAAATCTGTTTCAAAATTACAACAAGATGCCATTTTTGTTTATGTATTTATTAACGCTCTATTGGGATTTTAAAATAATATTGTAAAGTAAATCAAAAACAACAACAGTGTAAGAAGATAAGTAAAAAGTAAAATTAAAAAAAGAAAGCATAAAATACAGTATAGTTGGTAAATTAATAACACGCTAACTGAAGAACTTAAAAAAAAAAAAAAAAATATATAATATGAATACTTAAGCTGCTTAATCATACGCATAGATTATCCTTGTTATTTCCATTTACTAAAAAATTGTGAATTAATTTGGCTCTAAATGTATCAAAGTTTAAAACTAAAATATCAGCTACATCATTGCCAAGTCTATTTATTTATTGCATCTCACTTTACATGAATCACGTTTTTTTCTCATAAAAATCAACATCACTAGGACTAAGCCTGTATCGAGGTTAACAATTTACATTTGAGTGAAGCAAAAATAGAGTAATCACAAACATAATGTAATACTACATACAAACACGAAATATTACAAAAAGAAAGAAAAAATAATGTATTTGATGAGTTACCAGATGGGTAATTTGACAGCATGAATATTCTGCATAACAGAATTGAACACAAAATTATTGTTGTTAAACAATATTTTTCATCTAATACCTATGCTCAGATACATGTAATGATTACAAATTAATAACGTCAGGGCAGTCCAATCTTGAATCAACAATTTTATACAATAAAAGAATATCGAATATTTTTCGCCTTTCAGATAATTCCGATAAATTGAGTTTACTTCGTAAATTTACATTGTTAATTTCATTTATAGGAATACCAAATTCTAAATCAATAATTCAAAATTTATTTAGAAATTTTTCTATTTCTAAGCAAAGAGAGTTTAAATGAGGTGACCAAATGCATGAATTGTATTCTAACCAGAGATGTGTACTATAATTTCGTATTATTTTTAGCTCAAGTTCTTCGATCGCTCAATAATTGAAAAGAATTCAAAACAAAAGTGCTAAAATTCGGAAGTGATCCATTAGCAACTACCTATTAGTTATTTATTAATGAATAAGTTAGAAAAAAAATCGTTTTGCACGGTACCTATCTATAACGTTAATGTTGGTCGTTTCTTTCAGTAAACAAAAATTTTGTTAAATTAATAGAAATGTTTAATATTTATAGTAAATTTTCATAAATAAGCTGCTAATTTCATATTATACAGGTGTATTCGGACGTACCCGACGACCAGTGATTCCTGAACTTACTTGGACGAAAAGTTTAAATGGCATGTTGGCATCCGGTGACTTTTTTGTTGTTGCAAAAACATGAAAAAATATTGGTCGGGGAGAACCAGAAATTCACAAATCTCTAGAAATACTTTTGTTTGGTTTTACGCCCAGCTTGGCTTTTACATAGATTTTATCAAAGTAACCGGTAAATCAGAGTAATGTCGTTTTTTAAAATGGTCCTAATAAAACAGCTTTACTTCAATATATTACATGATAAATGGTAAAAAAACTTACATAAACAAGTAATAGTAATACAAAAATAGTAGAACTAAGTACATAACATAGCATTACCAAAGACAATAATATCAAATAAACATGGAATAGGTGACATTATTGTGTTATGTTACGTTGGTACAACTAGAAAAGGTTATTAGGAAACGGATCAACGTCGAAGTATAAAAAGGTCTTGGGGGAGGAAGTTTTACTATTTTGTGACATGCGTCAAAATATTTGACGTTACGTAAGTTGAAGGTGCCTGATGTGAATATAGTAATTTACCGAGGGGACGGAAATGTGCAGTTACAAGGTGTTTAAACCTGACGCCAGGAATTAGGACGTGAGTTAGCTGTATGTTTACGACAGCGAACGTGTTAAAAGCATGTATTGTTGAAAGCATCAAACGTGATAACTACTTTTATAAAGGGTTTAGCTATAAACTCAATGTTATTATCGACTATTAGGAAGTAATTAATGAATGGCACATTTATGATATGACCTACACCGGCAAATAACATGTTCGTTTATTCGTTTACCTATATTAAAATTGCGACTTTAACCTACGGCCTAACCTAACCGACGGCCGGCATAGTCCAGTGGTAACGCATTGGACTGCCATTCCGAAGGTCGCGGGTTCGAACCCGGCGTGCGCAAATAAATTTTATTTGATTAATTTGTGTTATTTCACAATTAATTAATTAAAATAATATATAGTATATTTGCGGCACGTTCCAGAGTGGAAGATACTACCAGTATCGCCCTGGTGTAAGACCACCATTCAGAATTGAAACGTTGCTCCAAATGGCTTTAACCGTGTTTAGTGACTAGATCTGAATAGCCAGGTACTTCCCCACCTTCCTCTTTCCCTTCCCCACTTACCTTCAGCCTCACAACATCCCCCAATTGGGGATGCCATAGTCTCACTGGCTCCAGACGGGAGCAGTTGGGACTCTTGTGAGGTATTCACTATAAAAATAAAAAAAATAAAAACCTTTCCACACTGGAGGAAGATAATACACTTCACCGACAAATGGGGGAACCTAGTGACCCCTCTTAGGGACGTATGCGATTTTTACCTTAAGGTATGTAAAATTTAAGTACAGTAATAATTGTTACTCGGAAAAGCTGTGGCAAGTCCAGAACCACTCATTATTGAAGGAAATACAATTAAATTATCAATATTTAAAGGTTAAATTCGTTTTAATCACAGTGTATTTTTTGTAGCTGCGAAATGTAAACCACGAGAGGTCTGGTCTGACCAAATTATTATAATACGCTATTATTTTTTGAACGAAATTAGTTTAGAATACCGAAATAAACCCTTTTGTGCATACAAATATATCGGCTTTTCAGTCCGGAGGTTGTGTGATATCAATTGTTTTTATTTTTGAAAAATACTATCAAGTATCAAAGAATTTTAAAGGCCAAATATTTACCACGAAGCACGTCCACAATTCATTTTTTGAGTTCTCTTTTCCAAAAGAAAACCCGAACCCAAACTTTTGGGGGCTAAAATAAGTTGTATATAGATATATTGACCTTGCTCTTCCCGATCTCTTTCCCCTCGCCCTCCATTCAGTTTTACAACATATCCTATTTGAGATGCCATATTTCCACTGGCTTCGGGCAGTTCGAACTATTGTGCGGTATTCACATAAAAAATATGTGAATTTTCGAATTGGAAAATTAAATTGCTTAACAAAACCATCATTTTAAATTAATGTTTCGGTTTTTGATACTTAATACGAAATGCATTTTTTCATAGCAATAACTGATACCTATCAAACTTCAAAAATCACAATCGTGAAAAATCACGGGATATTATAATAGTACGATTAATGAATCTATGCAAAAACTATTCGACCTCATATGAGGTCTATGTATTCCAAGGGATGCCAGTATCAACCAATAATGTGCAGTGGTCTATATTCTAAATAATTTCTACAAAGAATAAATATTTTTTGTCAGTAGCAAATTGGAATATGGCAGTGATATCTGGAACCCACACTACTTGAAATATTCAAAAAACTATTGAATCTGTACAAAAGAATTTTTTTTCCTAAGATTGTTAAACTAGGACTAAATGCCTTACTCCAGTGTTACGAGGAACGACTCCAATACTTAAACTTTACGACCCTGGATAAATGAAGACAATTTGCTGACTTAATGTGTGTATACAAAATTATTAATAACAAGCTTGAAATAACTCATTGCCTTAGCAATATTCTTATTAAAGTTCCTTATAGACGTAAGAAGTTAAGTAACATTAAGTGGAAAGGTACCAGCTGGATTATCCAGTACAATATCTGCGTGCGTGTGTGACTATAACATCGCAGACCACAATACAACGGCTGTTAGTATACACTATAACTCGATAGATCATTATTTCAAATCTTCTGATTCTAATTACGTGAAAATTCTTTCGCAAAAACTGATCTATAAAAATATTTGTAATTATGATTGGAAATCGCTTCTAAAGGAAACCGAATGTTCTGTTATTTATTTAAAAATTATTTTGATGACTTGTACAAAAACAGCACGATTGAAATTAGCAAAAAATCTAAAAGCAGACCTCATGCCATAAATGACTGGATATCTACGGATGCACTATATAAAATTAAAAAAAGCGATTATTTATATAAACGTTGGAAAAATGCTCCAACAAACAAATACTATGAAAAAGAATATAAGTGTTACCGAAATGTTTTAAATAAATTGTTACTTAAATTAAAAACCACATACTATAATGATAAATTCAAAAACCTTTTTCAAGATTCAAAAAAAACATGGGACGAGTGTAATCAAATTTTAGGAAAGAAATGTAAAAATAATTGTGACCAAGTTGAAAATAAAAAAATTAAAACAAAAAAAAAGCATTTCAAACATAGAATTATTATTAAATTAATCTATATTTGGTAATTCTATTTTATCTCTTGGTTCCCACAATCAGTTCCAATTTTAAAAATAAAAATTTCATTGAACGGATATAAATTTACGCAGTACATTTCACATCACGCATCATCTGTATCAACTCAGATAACCGTGATTATTATGTTTGATTACATCTATACTTATTTCTGCTCTTTATTACTTGATTATTCTTATACTCGTATGTACCTACTATGTTTTTTTATCTTAGGTAAGTATAAAACGGGATTTCTCTCGAGTTGGACAGTTTAAGTATATTTAAAATTTATAAAATAATTAAATAACACCACACCAATCTCATTATTAATAATGCTTATATTTACGAAAAGTCTCCGTATGCTTTATGCAATAAATATCAAAACGTGTGTCCTCAGCCTAATAAAAACTCATAATAACATAACTTCTCTCAGTAATAATAATTAAACATTTCGATTTTTATTTTAATTTAACGATAATGTTATTACAGTTCGATGGAAATTTGCCGATCATTTATCCAAACCCGGCATAAAATTACAATAAAAATTATATGCGTAGATATCAATTACTACGAATTCTTGGCGATGTTTCTCTGTTATAAAATATCCAATAATATTGAAGTAGAAGATTATCGTGATTTGAATAGATTTATATTACTAGCTTAGACAGGCGAAAAATCACGGGCTAGTATAATATTGCTGGATTGAAAGTTGCATGTTAGCTGAAACAAAGCAGTCCCCTGAAAACCCACAAAATCTAACTTTACTTGTCAAGATTAACACTAATAAATTTAAACAAAAATACACATTTCAAATATAGAATTAAAACAATTTTCTGATACATAAAATTTTATTTTATAAGTAGGTACTTTATCGCTCGTGTGAATTTTTTTTAAATGACACTAAAATTCAAAACAAAGCCGAGTTAAACTCAGACAGACCCGCAGCCTTGATTAAGATGTTTGATCGTTTGATGATATTCGCACAAAACAATATAAAACAATTAATTTCCTTTGACGGTCCCGTGGTCCAGGGATAAGGTTCTCTACTAGCAAGCTGGAGGTCGCGGGTTCAAATCCCGGTCTGATAGTATTAGTATCTGAATGCCTGTACAGTTTTGATTGTTGTACACGGAAGTGGCGCCCTCTGTTATATTCAAAAGGAATCGTTGAAGTTTTCAAACAGCATTCCGATTTCGAAAGTGTTTCAAAAATTTTAAACAATTTACCGAACAAATTTTAAAATAAAAAAGATAAATGTTTTCACATAATTTTCCCGACCCATTTTCAGATTTTTCGGAAATTTTTTTAAGGAAAATTTAAATTTCTCAACCTGGAAAGTCTCCAAACTTCACATAATACCAAGAAGATAAATGCTTATATATCAATTATCCGAGATCCAATTTACCCGGAATAATTTTTTTCAAAAAAAAAAAAAATTTCTCACTATGGTAAATTTGGATACTCATATACATTACAGACCAATTTTTTAACAAAAAAAAATCATAAAATTAATTATTATTATTTTTTTTTTTTTGGTAAACTAATGTTTTAAGACAAGGTTTTTTATGCATAGCACAAAGGGTAATAATTATTCGCCTTAAACACTCATCCACATTGAAAAATCTCCTGATAAAAGATATATGACGCCAGCGGGACACGAACCCGTGTCCCTTCGATTAAAATTAAGTTTTCCAGGTTAAAATTTTTTCCAAAATGAAAAATTTCAATCCCTCATGTACGATGATATTCCTGTCACGGTTATTTTTTCCAGTGACTGCTGCCACTGGATCGCCCCATATTGT
Source organism: Hesperophylax consimilis (assembly GCF_061612785.1). Taxonomy (NCBI): domain Eukaryota; kingdom Metazoa; phylum Arthropoda; class Insecta; order Trichoptera; family Limnephilidae; genus Hesperophylax; species Hesperophylax consimilis. Next base: position 14,643,836 of record NC_142850.1, on the reverse strand, counting down.
TTTTCCAAAAAACCGGCTATTTTCGGAATCGGTTCTTTTTGGCTTTCATATAATTCGAAAATTTGAGCTGTGCCTTTTAAAATGTATTAAAAATGAAATATTACACATTGTTAATAGTCATCTTGAAATTTTAGAACTCTCAAACGGATTTGATTTCAAATTACAGGGAGCTATATTGGTATATAGGAGGTATTGCTAGAGGGAATCATTGACAGGTTAGAAGGAAAAATTTAATATTCATGACCAAATATACAATTTCGGCGGCTACATATTATGTGTGTTACGTAGGCATTCGAAATGGTTTTTATGTTTGAGAATATTACAGAGTGGATGATACTCAGTATCGACCTGGTGTAAGACCACCATTCAAAATTGAAACATTACTTGAAATGGCTTTTGCTGTGTTTGGTGACCAGAACTTCTTCCCTACCTACCTCTTTCCCAACTCTTTCCCCTCCCCTATACCCTCAGCCTTACAACACCTCAATTGGGGATGCCATAGTCGCACTGATTTTCAAGTCGCGTCTTTATATTATAGTGTTGGGAAGATCGTCAAAATATGTAGATAATAATTATACATTTCGATTGGAAGATAGTCACAAACATATTGGAGAAGGCACACGAAGATAACTTCAAACTAGATTGAATAGAACTGTATTGTATGAACCTAATAATGATATGTAACAGTATTATTCGGCCGAGGCTTTTGAACAAGTATTTCAGGCAGTTGAAGTCGGCATACAAGTTTAGTATTATGACTGTATTGTAATTACCCCGCCCAGGGCGAGGCAATTTGGTGGCAGTGGGAGTTGGGAGGCGGACGTTGTAAGAAACGAGGGAGGACGGTCGGGCAAATGGGCAGACAGAACAGTTACGAATAAATGCACCTGGAAAATGAATGGTCCGAGATCGTGACTATTAAAGTCCAATAATACTTTAAAAATACGGTTTAAGTTGCCAATAAATTGTTTGACATCGTAATTATACATTTTGTTTAGTTTGAAGGATCTACAGATAGGTACCTACTACTGTGATTAGGTTAAGATGGTTGTTTAGTATTTTAACAGTTTGGGATAATAACTACCATCATTTCCCATCGTATACAATCATACCTAGTATCCATTTCCTTCCTTAAAACAGCCTTACCCATATTTTAAAGAAGAAGATAATTTTTATTGCACTGTAAATTGTCGCAAGTCAGTACATTATTCGCATTTGTGGCAAGCAGTTGCATTCGTTGTGTCGTCGTGAATTGGAGTCGTATATTCACATGCTTCGTTCTCATCATCATCTAGTTTTGGAGGAATTTTTCACCCTGTGTACAGTGCCAGTTCGTCGAGAGCCATTCAAGGAATTCAAGGTAGGCTGTTTCCATCATTCCACATTTCCCGTGATTTTCAAATCCAATTGAATGTGCTTTATATTTTCGCATCCTTGTTGATTTAGTTTACAGTCCATTCCGTGTAATAGAATACGGTAAAATGGTTGTCCTACGACATTATTCACCTCCATTAATTTATTTAACACTTTCGATACCGCACTTTTGTTTCAACATTGTCATTATTTGAACATTTTGGGAGGATACATTTTTTTGCTAAATGTGTAATTTAGTTTTTTTTTCTAACTTGTTTTTATTATTTCTAGGCCTCAAAGGGTTATTTTTTATAAGATAGAAAAAAAATAATACACAAGCAATTGTTTCATTTTTTAAATAGATCAAGGAAAACTGTGAAACTTGCTCTCTCCCTATACAATTCAAGGTGTCCGGGAGTAAAGTGCACTAACTTCGGGAGATGATTTTACATAATGGTAAGTAAAAAAGATAAATAACTTTTTTGAAATTCCAATGTTAATTTTCCCATACATTCGAAATTCTATTGTTTTTTTTTTTCTCATACAAAAATATTTTTCAACGGATGGAATATTTTTTCGACACAAACAATTCAACTTTTTTTTAACTGAAAACCTTAAAATGTTGAAATTTCTACAAAAGTATTTTTAGTACTTTTTTATGGACACCTTATATTTGCTGTACTTGTCGAGGGGAAAAAGCATTGCAACCTAGCATAACGTATAGATACCAAAAACATCATTCACAAGCAATACGCAAGATATGGGGCTATTTGTTTAAAAAATCAAAAAAATATTAATATTAATTAGAAGAGTTAATATTTATAGCCAACGTTGTTCTAAACCGATTTCACTATCAAATATAAACCAGTGCAAGGTTAATTATTTATCTGATTCGTCATTCAAAAAAAATTGTATTTACTCCGACATCTAAGCGATCACTTGGCTTTTGTAAAATGGAATCGCGACGCAAAAGAAGTTGGGAACCCCTGATTTATTTGAAAGCTCTCCAAAATCAAGATGACATTTTTCTGACAGTTATTAGCGCCAGCTGATTGTGGGTTGAAAGCTCAAATAAGAAAATATTTCGACAAGAAATTTGTGCTCCACCAAGCATGCCATTATTTGGCAACCACTGAAGCGGTAACAGTACCCGTGTAGTTTGTACGGAGACCAGTTTGTAAAAAAAAAAGTTTTTTTTTTAATTTCGCCCGACTTCCATGCATTGAATCCGCTCGTGTAAAGTTTACACGAGTGTGAAATCGGTACCCGGTAGTGAGATGTTCGAGTATAAATGATTCGAGTTATATTTGAATGAATCTCGTGGGGAGTTCCGACTATAAAGCTTAATACACACTAGGGATATAATATATGTAAATATAAGTGGCTTCTAGCCGTACGGCATGGTACGGTAGGAGATGGGGAAATATTAATTACAACGCATAGCAGATGGAATATAATCTAGGTCACTGTCCAATTGAATTATTTAAAATACTACTTTCGATTGTGTGACCGTCTGTAATTCGGGTTCAATGAACTCTAGAACTCGGATTTGCTATGAATTTGTGTCGTTTTCAAAATTGGGAATTGAGTGTGAAAAATTCAGACAACCGATTAAGTAGTTTCCTATATATCTTATCAGAAAATTATTTTAATTTGTCTTTTTAAATATTGTAATTATAACCTTCCAATGATCATGCCTTGGGAAGAATGACTAAGGGAGACCGGGGACAGTTGTACCAATCAGACTTTCTCCGAGTCTTAATTTAGTTGCCTACCAAAATAAGATATTACACGACCAACAGAATTAAATACTTGCATCGGATCATGTTAAGGGTTGAAATAAAATGTAAATACATGTATTAGTGAATAGGTCAAAAAACTAATTTCAGTGGATTATCTGTCTAGAATAATGAACTCTAGAACGTTTGTTTTCAATTTAAGAGTCATTTTCAAAATTGGAACGATTCGTTTGATGATTTCAGAAGAGCAATAAAAATAATTTAAATTAAAAATACAATAGTTATATAAAAGCTCACTTAAATGATAAATAATACAAATAGATGCAAAAGACAAAAGACACACAAGCAGAGAACCAAGATACATAAATAGAGACACAAGTAATACAAGACGTAATTAGCTCAAAATATTTAATAGCAACAGCAGAACATTCAGAACATTTTTTCAACAGCAGAATCCGAATAAATTATCGACGAAAATGTCTACTTCAGCACACTCTATCTTTTTATATATAGGGGTTTATATATCATATTTGGGTCGCATTGAGGGCAAAAATAGGCGATATAATTTTTAATAAAAGCAATCCAATAATTTATCAGTAGTATCAGGAGTCCAAGTCAAAGAAATCATTTAAACTCAATAGGTATTTTTCGCAAAATCATCTTTGAAAACCAGAGTAAAAACTATGTATATATAGAAGACTGTGTGTGGGTTTGTTTTTTTATCCAAATCTACAGTTTTATTTCAAGAATAATGAAATTTTGTACACACCTGATACACACTTGACCTTCAAAACAGGAGAAAGATGACTGTCTAGATGAGATCAAAAAACCACCCCACCCCCTTTTCCGACCCCTTCAACAGAATGTTGATACCTTTGATGCAATTTTGCACATTTGACGTTCAAAGTAAAGAAGAAAATTACTTTCATTTTTATAAGCTATTGTTAATAATTATTATTATTAGCCTGAAATACTCATCCACATTGAAAAATCTCCTGATAAAAGATACATGACGCCAGTTGGCCAGTTGGCGTCATGTATCTTTTATCAGGAGATTTTTCAATGTGGATGAGTGTTTCAGGCTAGTAATTATTGCTTATAAAAATAATTGTTACCCTTTGTGCTATGCATAAAAAATCTTGTCTTAAACATTAGTTTACCAAAAAAATAATAAGAAAATTACTGTCTACATTTGATTTCGGAAAACCCTGCGTAACGCTGGTATCAACCAAGTATGTATAAGTTCATATTGTATGTATTGACGCACGGTGGTCGTGAATCGTAAATTTGAGTTTGTAGTGTTTTAAACAAATTAATCAAGTTATAAATATTAATCTAACAGACGTGATAAATGGATTTCCGAAGAGGAGACTAAATAAATGGCATGCATGCAATATCTGGCTTCAAATTTCACGGTTTCAATTTGTGGTTTATTTATGGCTGTTTGGTGGCATTCTCGACCTCGAATGTATAGAAAATATAATCTATCAATAGAACAGGTCAATGAAAAAATATCCGCTACCGGCGTCATAAAAAATGGGGAAATAATAAATTAGGAAATAAATAATAATATTCGTATATTAGGTAACCATCGTATTTTGACTCTCTTATAATAGATTATAGTAATTAAAAATAATGTTATATCTAGAGTTAGGTTAAAATATGACCAAGTAATCATGAAGATTAGGAAATTATAAAAATTATGAGGACATGATAGGTACAAAAACACTATGGAGATTATTAAAAATAGATAAATTCCATGTTACAAAATATACAATGATCCTAAAAATAACATCAAAATATCGTTAAGTAAACATGAAGATGAGGAAATTATAAAAAATATATGTGAAAATCATGTTAATATAACATTTGTAAAAAAAATCATAAGTATGAAAAATAAGTTAGGTACATTCTATTCTTAGCCAAAGATGAATTAATGAAACAAATGACAATAATACTAATATATTATAACTAATGAGACTGAAGAAAAACAAATTCACGAAAATCAAGGAAATGTTGAAGGAGTTAAATACCTTCTGGGTAAACAAATTATTTACCGCGATACTTTTAATCTACGAAATAATTAATGACCACACATCTTCGAAATAATTAATGATCACACATATTGAATTTCTTTAAAAAAATTGTAACCCGTAGCACAAAAACACACATGAGACGAGGAAAAGAAATTAAATTAAATTGAAATTTAAAAAAAAAAAGAAGTCAAAAGTCGTTGATGTACGGAGCGATGAAGATATGTGGCGAATTTCCAGAAGAAATAAAATAAATTTAAAAAAAATGTGGTTGAAAAAAGTTAAGTTACTCTAAAAAAAGTTCGCATTGGAACGAAAATCACTGGTGTAAAGACTGTAAATATAAATAACTTCTAATATGCTATACTTAATAATAGAGCACTTGATAAATGTATCTTAAAAAGTCAAATAACATTAAGGATATGAAGAGACACAAAAAAGCGATATTAAAAAAAAACACAAATAATATCAAAAGAATACTGCTCAACTCGTTCTGCACATTTATCTATAAATTTTAACTACTGTGGGTCAACAAAACTGCACCCCAATGACATAAACAACTTCCATCGCCAAGTCTTCTGGATCCCGAAATGCTGTAGGGCTTCAAAAATGTTCCTGGAGGGAAGAGTCCACTCTTTCAGAGTACTTCTCAACAATAGCGTGGTAAGATTATGTCATGGACTATACCAATCCGATATTTAACTCTATAATGCCTAGATGGTGTCCCCCTGGCGGCTCTCAGGCATTCTGAAAACAGGAGACCATACCCCATAAATTCATTCGTTAAATTATTAGTTCATTTTCCCTAATTCTTGTATCTTAATTTTATTTCAATTTCTTAATACTGGCCTCTACTCGCCTAAGCTTACCATTTTTATAAAAATCTACATACAGTCAAGACCAACCCGATCAACCGTTTTTTTTTATTAAACTTATCTTAATAATAATCAAGATTATTATTAAGATTAATAATCACAGAACTAATCTTACAACACACAATATCATAATATCGACATTCTAAACAACCAGCTTTAGAAATTTCGAACCGAAGTAATGCGTACGACCACAATAAATATAGAATGCAGAGCATCTCCTATCCATATCCTATATTCCTCTTATCTCTACCTTAGTTTTAAGGCGAAATAAAACTCATCGATAACCAACATTAGAATTATAAGAAACTGTTTTGGCTCAACCTTTTTTAACCTCGTATATATTTAACTTTGTTTTATAAATTATAGCTGTTTATTTCTTGCAATGAAAATGAGATTAATAAATATTTTCCCTTTATAAAAAGTATTGCATTGTACTACCCCTGAGAACCTCTTTGACTTAAAGAATTATTATATAATGATCTTCGAATATCGGAAGGCTTTCTTCGAGCTTTTGAAAAGCTCCCGCACAACCGCACGCCTGGAATGTCCAGACAAGCGAAGCTCGTATGCAAATCCAATTTATGACGATTGGATTCCTGTAGCAGCGGTTCGAGCCACCTCACTGCTCGCTACCTCAGAGTCCGAGACATTCACATCCACAGATTAACGGCTACAGCGGTCAACGGAACATAAACGTAGGAATTTAATTCTCTTTCTGACTTACAAGACATCGGTATTATATTTCGGTGGCGTGGCGGTCGCACGAAATTCTGGACAACTTCTCGGGAGACGGAATTTAAAGGAGTTACCGCGAGTAAGTACATCAAATAAAGTCTATCTTAAAAATACAAGATGAACGACCCACTAAACTAACCTAATTCTGTCTATTCCATCTCATTCTATACCCCCTTTTATTTCCATCCAAAAACAATCCTCAAGTGTGGCAAAAAAAATATATATATATATTTGGTTCCATCGTTCCATGACCGGATGAATCTTCCAGGGATGGTTCCCACTTGCTAGGAACCTTACATGGCCAGCATGGGTGGAAAGACTTCTGAGACAAAAGGTTATATAAGGGTTATAATATCCATACTTGGCCAGCATGGGTGGAAAGATCTGAAACAAAAGGCCATATATGGGTTATAATATCCATTTAAATGGTTTGACTGAGAATTGAACCTTCCTCCCCTAACTAAAATTATTGAATCATGCTAAAACTTAAGCCAAATCCTAATTGGATGGTACCGCATTTCGTTTATTAACTGCTGTAATTTTTTATAATGTGTATGCGTGAGTGTCACTAAAAGTTAAAAATACATGTTTTTACCTATCTCAGGTGACATCTATATAATACATGTATATAAAAACAAATGCGTATTCGAATTCAACGTTGTGTCAAAATTTCAAAGCAATCGGTGAAGAACTATCGGATTTTGAACAAACTAACACATTTATTTATATACATAGATAGAAGATACATTCAAGAAAGCATAATCTACAATTAAATACTCGTAGATGTATTCAAAAAAGTATATAACCTAAGGACGGGTAAAAAAGACCTAAATCTTTATTTTGTGTCTTGGCAGACAATGTCCATTTGCATCTATGATGAACGGTTACAAAAATACAACAAAGATATCAAGATACATGTTGTTTAATAGCACCATATCCAGTATCTTCCTGTGCTGAGTCAATACGTCTGCCATTACTGGTGCTACACCTGTCAGTAGTTGTTTGGTATAAACTGCTTACTTGAGAATATAAATACATGTGTAAATATAAATGTTTGTACACGATAAAATATAAACAAGTTTCGCAAATTCAAGTTTAAGCAAATTCAAGTATAATTGTTTGACAATAGGTTAAACAAATTAGTTAATTTCTAAGAAAATATTACAGTTATAATTTTGTTCTCTTCGAAATTTATTTCTCGTGGAATATCTTCATTATGTAACATAGTATAAAGTATTTTAACCCTTTGGGCAATTTCGGGAGATATTCTTCACAGACAAGAAACAACCGACTTTTTGGGAGACATATGTCCCAGCTTAACACAGTATCATAAAGGTTATTCTATTTCATGTTGTATTATAGTGAGAAATGTGATTTAACCAGTGTTAGAAAGAGTGAATACTGCGCTTTCAGTTTGCATTCTTACACATTGTGTAAGCGTATTTTAACAAAAATTACCGTAAACGCTCCCGAAAATTTTGAAATAATTCTGCGAAACAACATTTAGCATTTGAAAAACATTTGTCCTTTGTCAAAGCAAATTTTGAAATAAATATTTTTATACTAAACGAAAAAAATACTTTTAAATTATATTTTTAATATGTTTTTTTTTAGTTTCGTGTAAAGTAGTAATCACAGTTTACACGCAAAAAACCATCGGTAAATGAATTTAAAAACTTTACATTTTCAATTGTTTATGTCGATTTGTAATACTACTTACTGAAGGAGTTTTTCGTCTGCTTTCAAGTACAGCATTTTATTTTGAAATTTGTTCTGAAACAAAGAATTTATCTGGAATCAGATGTAATGGAAATTTTTTTTTCCGCGGAATCTGTATTCTGATAGTTCTCCTAAGAGAAGTACATTGCAATATGTCAGATGCTTTAGGGGTTAACCGGTATTCTCACAGTTCTCCTAAGAGTAGTACATTGCAAAATGTCAGATGCTTTAAGGGTTAATCGGTATTCTCACAGTTCTCCTAAGAGCAGTACATTGCAAAATGTTAGACGCTTTAGGGGTTAAAATATGTGAACAAGCATATTTTGTTACTTTTGAATGATCATTTCCACAAAGATAAATGATAATTGATATTGGCTAGATAAATCAATCAGTAAAACATGTGTTGTTAAATGGGGATCTATCTCAACCCGCAACGCCAATGTATATTTACATTTGTCCATCAAATAAAATCATATTAATTAAAAATGTCACATATTCAACATAATCGTTAGAGATTAATTTTGTAACCGACATTTTAATCATTTATCTCAAATGACAGAACTTTTTATAATGTTCACTAACGAATTCATAAAAAATAAAATATTTCAAGAATTTCTTATGAATTGCTTCTGAAAACAGTGTAGACGTTAATTATTGAAAATTCTCTCGACTTATGTACAGCAATTAGTCACTCTAAAACCCGATTTATAAAAAAATGCATCAATAAATTAAAAAAAACCACAGCAGACTCTCGATTTACCGGGTTCAGTATTTATATTCGGATAGCAGCTTAACCGGTGCATTTCTAGAAACCAAAGATACCTGTTTATGTAAAAACATCGACAATTCGAATTTAAATATTCGTAGAAGAGTATTAGGATAGGTGACGGATGATGGCGTTCAGTCAATAGAGACTAAAAACTGTGCCTACGTTAAAAAAGTCGAACCATAAAATAATATATAATTACACATAAATATTTATTATTACATATAAATAGTTAAGAAACTTGTATGCTTATTTATTCAGTTGGCCACAACAATCAGTGGAAGAATATGTAATAAATGTTGGTCATTTTAAAACATTCAATGCACGTGTCTTACTTCTAACTTGAAAACTACACACCGCCTACCTTTGGTTGTAGAGTAAAGCACGCCACTGGTGATGCAAGTTTTGTATAAAGTTTGTATTATCCATTACATAAAACCTATTCGCCATTTTTTTTTAAATCGTAATAAATTAATATAGGGTTTTCCAATAAGAGGTGTTATTTTGAATAGCCCGCTATTTCGGTTGATGTTACTTTTGAAGCTGTCATTTTTTGACATTTGACAAGTAGAAACTACGCCATTAATAAAAATGAAACGATACACGCTTCAACAACGCATTGAAATTATTAAAATTTACTTGAGTGAATCAAATGCAAATCATCTTGAGTGATGAGGCCCATTTCCACCTCGGTGGCTTCGTCAACAGGCAAAATTGTCGCATCTGGGGCTCGGAAAACCCAATATTTATTGTTGAAAAGCCTTTTTACCCTCAACGTGCGACTGTTTGGTGCGGTTTGTGGTCCGGCGGAGTCATTAGACCTTACTTTTTCGAAAATGAGGCTGGAGCAACAGTTACGGTGAATGGATTGCGCTATCGAGAGATGATTAATGATTTTTTTATGGCCGGAATTAGATGGTATTGATCTGGACAACGTTCACTTTCAACAAAACGGCGCTACGTGTCACACAAGCAACGAAACTATTGATCTTTTACGATTGTATATCAAAATAACACCTCTTATTGGAAAACCCTGTACTTTTACAATTGCTCTGTTCATAACGTATCATCTAAATATTGAAAGTTGTAACTCCTACTTCAATACCCTTGCCTACATGCGTAATAGACGCACTGGCTCCAGACAGACAGATGGAACAAAGACATAAAAATACACTCCGCTATATTCCAGAGAAAATCGTGCAGCTTGGCAAGAAAGGTCCAATCTACCCAAACAGGAGACACTCAGGTATCCGGAGGTACGTACGTCGACATAATCTTATTCAATGTACACACTACACAAGGGTAGTTCCTTCAATTGTCTGAAGAGGTACAGGGTCTACGAGGGGATGAAAAGAAGCACCGTTATGCATGTAAAAAACCACCCCTCGTTTCCGATACACATACGCGTTAAATAAACCATGAGTTACGACTAACAAATTGCTATTTTTGAAGAGTAACCACTTATTATTGGTGATTGCACGCAGATAATATCAATTTCATATCATTATTTAGTGAAGAAGGTTAGTTCTGCAATGAATTCTGTTTTGTTCTGTTGACAAGGGTAGATATTAATTTATTATTATCTCGTTCTTACAAATCTAGTTTCAAAAAAGCCTGTTTTGAGAGTTAAATGGATATTTCGTAATCCCATAGCACATGATTATAATAATAATGTTGTGAGTTGAAAATATCCTATGAATAAATTTCATCGTACTTTTTTTTTTTTTTTTTTTTTTTATTTATTCACATTTAAACCCGCTAAACTACTTATGTAGTTTGTCAGCAGGGACATAGAGACAACATTTATACATTCATAAGATACAATTTGAACGGTACATAATTACATAAATTGGTTACATTGCAGAAAAGTTTAAATAGCAGCATAAAAGCCTTATATAATAAGCAAGTAAAAATAAATGTATGAACAAATTAGTATTATCAACATAAAACATAAAAACCTTATAAAATAAGCAAGTAAAAATAAATGTATGAACAAATTAGTATTATCAACAAGTACATCAATAGTTTCATAAATAGAGGTAGGTAGTCAGGTATTACAAAATAATTGTTTTTCCATTTTCTAAGAATATGAATTCCATTTCAGGGGCATCAGTATAGATCATTATTATCCAATAACCATTTCCTTAGATTATATTTAACATTAGCAGTATACATGTTATTATTTTTAATTGTCATTGGTAATAAGTTAAACATTTTGGGTACTATATAGTTTAAAGTTCTTTCACCATATTTATTAGTACATATCGGAACTACCAGTCCTTCATTTTGAGTGAATCTTGTGTTATGTTTATGGCAAACTCTTTCCCTATACAATGAATCAGACAATATAACATGTTGACTTACAATATTATAAAACAATAATCCTCTGACAGGTAAAATATTCAGAGACTTGTATATTAATTTAATGTTACTTCTGTGTTGATTGTCATATTTATGGATTAACAATTTTATAATGGAGTTTTGTAATGTTTGTATATAGCTTACATTAGTTTTACAAGAATGTCCCCAAGAAGTAATTCCATAACGTATAGTGGATTCAGCCAGAGATAAGTAGATTAACTTTAAAGTACTTATAGGCACGAAATATTTTATTTTATAAATCCTACCCACAATAGCTCGTAGACGTTTACAAACATTAGCAATTTGTACATCCCATTTCATGTAGCAGTCAATAGTAACACCCAAATATACATAACTTTTGACAAAATCAATGGTTTCACATGAACAGGGCTGTGCAACATTTTTATGTATGCAGTCAAATGTGTGTGTATATAATGAAGGAATTACATTACATCTGGCGTGTGGAGATCTGATGTGCATAATTTTAGTTTTTTTGGCGTTTATAAAGAGGCCTGCATCATGCGACCATTTCAGTAGGGCAATAAAATCATGTTGCATAAGGTTCATTGCAGTAACCAGATCTTCGTGCGATATTACGAGCGCCGTATCGTCTGCATATACAAAATGTTTAACAAATGAAAACAATTTTCTCATAATTGAGACATAAATAATATAAAGGGTTGGCCCTAGAATTGACCCCTGTGCAACACCTGTTGAGATATATTTTCTTTTGCTAAATTTTTTAAGAATTTTTACTCTTATTTGACGATCAGTTAGTAAATTTTTTAATAAAACTAGCAGCTTTCCTCTAATTCCTATTGCCTCCAGTGTTTCTAATAGTTTATTTGTATCAATGGTATCAAATGCCTTAGAGTTATCTATGAATAAAACCAAAACTTGTTTTTTTAGATTTAATTCATAATTTATGTGATTTGAAAATTCCTGAAGCAGCATTTCCGTACTTTTTTTCTTTTGAAATCCATATTGGTTGGGATCCAACAAAGAGAAAGATTCTAGATATTTATTAAGTTTTATGGAAATGTATTTTTCAAGTATTTTTTCTAGTGCTGGCAATATGCTTATTGGCCTATAATTTTGAATATCTGTATGTTTGCCCCCTTTGTAAATTGGCCTAATGATGCTACTTTTTAGTTCATCTGGTATTACTGCTTGCGATAAAATTAAATTGATAAAGTGTGTTATAACAGGCCCTAAAATATTAATATGTGTCTTAATGTCAAACATTCGAATGTTGTCAATCCCTGGTGACTTTGAATTGTTTAATTTGCTAACAATAATATTGATTTCTTGGCAGGTAGCTCTGGGTAGGTACATACTATGTTGCACTTCATTTGGCCTGACGGTCGATGCTAAATAATCACATTTATGTATCATAGAGCTAACACTATTTGTAAAATATTCAACAAACTTATCTGCTACGGTTTCTTCATTATTCGTATTTAACATATATTTCGAGATTATTTCATCACAACTACTTTTGGACTTGCGTCCTAATAATTTATTTATTTCATCCCAAGTTTTTTTTGTATTTCCAAAATAATTTTTGAATTTATTGTTAAAAAAGGTAGACTTACATTTAATAATTTCTTTTGTCACCTTATTTCTGAAAGTTTTATATTCCAATTCAAAGAATTGATTGCTAGGAAAATTCTTCCACCTTCTGTACAATGAATCTTTTTTTTTAATGTTTTCTAAGATATTAGAAGTTATCCAAGGTTTTATTGACAGAGGTCTTTTTTTGGGTTTATAATTCATAACGATTTTACTCTGTTCATACAAATTCTTAAAGTTGTTTTTAATTTTACTATATAGTATATTGCAATCTTGTTCCTCAAGCAAGGAGTGCCACTTAAAATTATGAATGTTTTTGTCGATTTTGTTTTGCGATAAAAACGAAATTCTTTCCCCGTGTTCTGGGGCTTCTTTCCTTGCACTATATTTAATATTAACTGCAGTTAAAAAGTGATCCGCTATAGTAATATTATTACATACACATGAGGAAAGAGAATCGCTTTGTTTACATCCACTGTTTAATCGGACAAATATGTGGTCTAAACAAGTACGAGTAACTTTTCCTGCTAAAACTGCTTCTCTAGTTACGTCACAAATACATTTGATTAAATAATTATCCGACATTATATTTTCATATGCCATAATAATAGGGTTTTGACAATTTAACAAGTCTAGATTAATATCTCCTATAAGTAAAACATTTTCTTTGGGGCTTATAGTATGCAGAATGGCAGATATTTCATTAAGAAATTGTGGTTGGCTAGAGTTGGGGGGGCGGTATATTGCTATGATGTTTAAAATACTCTTGTTTGGAAGTATCATAGAGCCAAGCACACATTCAAAATGATTTGTTTCTATTGTTTTCTGTTGAAATGTGAATTCATTTCGAACATATAGCAATATACCTCCTCCAGATTTTTTAGTTCGGCAATAGTTGTAACAATTAAATCCAGGAATATTATACAGACAGACAAGATTCGGTGTTATAGCCGTTTCACATAACATTAACACATGAATATGCTTCCAACAAGTATTTAAGTAGACATTCAAAGTATCCCAGTATTTATAAATCGATCTAACATTCAACTGAACAATATTAATATTTTCCATATTGTAGTTGCTATGAAACTTTAGCCAATCACAGAAATTATGAGTATTTTCGTAATCTACCTCGTCATCTTCTTCAATGTAATTAGACGCCATAATCAATAGTTGCAAAGTCCTTGGCAAGGGCAGCCTTGTAGGCCGGGCAGGAGTCCTTGTCTCCAGTCGGATGTGCAGCGGGCTTCCCAAATCTTGTACAGGTGGCGCAGACAGGCTCGGCGGCGGCTTTTGGGCAGTTTATCCGGGCGTGACCTTCGCCTGCGCAGTGTCCACATCTTTGCTGGTCCTTGCAAAACTTGAAGGAATGTCCGATCATTTGGCACTTGGAGCACACTGTAAGTCCAATGAAGTCACGAACACGGCACACATTCCAGTCCACAAAGACTTTCCCCTGCTCCACCAGCACGTGACGAATGTGGGCAGGAACCTCGAAGACCCGGTGGCAAGTTGATCCAGTTCGAGCGCCAGCAAGGTGACTTAGCTTGCAACTTTTTACTGCGAAATCTAGGCCTGCTTTGTCCTGGGCTCCTGCTAAGGCATTTTTTAGGAAGCACTCGTCCGTTAGGTCACGAGGAACGTTGAAGAAAATCACCCTTGGAAGCCGTTTTGTTGGTAATCGAGCGCTTAGAGTGTCCGAGTTTGCTATACATGGGGTTTTCAGTATTTTATCCTGATCTTCTTGTGTTGCAGTATGGATTACAACGCCTTTGTTTCTGATTCTCCTAATACCCGTCACACGGATTCCAAGTTCTGATGGTCGTAATGTATCTTTTAGTAGCTGTTTCGTATCGTCGCTATCTTTTGTAGAATCCAGCTTTGGGAAGATGCATACAGCAGGTTTGGGGGTCCCAACGTTAAGTCCTGAGCGGTTGATTGATGGTATCATCTTCTGTGGGCCATTTTTCACAATATCGGCAAACGATAGGCTTGCTTCCGTGGCATCGGCTACTCTACGCATCACTGGTCCTAGATCTGACTCCAACTGCAATATTTTTTCTAACCTGTGTTGGTTTTCTGCTTTTTCAATCGCGATCTCTCCCTTTGCCACTATTAATTTGGCATTGACTGTTGCCAGATCAGCTTTGAAACCCTCTCGTTCCAATAACAGCTGTGAAACTGATCTGAATACAGCGGATACATATGCGCTTATCCGCAGTTGTTGATCCTTTGAGACTCTTGACTGCTTTTCAGCAAGGACATCTTGGAGTGCTCTTAGACTTGCTTCAGTGTCGTTCAGTATCTGGACTGAGGACACTGGGATTTCACTATCATTTTCAGACACGTCGGAATAGTCCGATGCTCCGTCAGATTCCTCATCTTCAACCACTGGAGAAATCATTCCCGAGGCCTTTTTTTTGTGATGGGGACGTCATCTTATCCAGCATTCTTTTTTTACGCCGATGGCAGCATTCATCAGGCATCGGTGGGATGGACATTTCAGTGAAACAAACACACAATCTTAGGTTGTTTTAAAACTTTCGATAAAAATGTTTAGAATCCGCTAGAATAGTATTATTTTATTACTGTTTTATCAAATAAACTTTTTTGGCACTTAAATTTTCCATATAAATACTGTTTGCACACGAATTCGGAGGTTTTTTTTAGTTTTTTTGCAAGAGCAAAGTGTAAACACGAACTGCTGTCACTGCGATTATTGTTACATGGTACGGTGTTCTTCTTTTTTATAAGATATAAAATAAATATGACATTAGAAAATTCATTCAATAACTGAAGCTGTAAAAGCTTTGCGACGTCATGAAATGTGCACAACCTTTTCAGTCTGTTTTTTTGGTTAACGCAACTATTTTCAGCCCATAACTTCAGATTCACCACGATTGAAAAATGGAGGTTGGAAATACTGATTTATCTGCAAAAATATCTCCACGCTGTTTGTTAAAAAAATTTCAATTGTTTAGATAAAAACAGTGAAACAACTGCCATAAAATAAGTTCCCGGGTGAAGCCAAGTTTTAAAACCATTAATATAAATTTTATTATATTGTACAATAATTGTAAAATAAACACATAATATAAATAGAGAATATTGTAAACATAAACAATCAGCATTCCATCTGATCTACGCCCATTTTAAGTTCTGTTCTATAAATAATGTATTTCATTTCGTAGAGGAAAAGAAATATTATGTTTTCCATGGAAAGACTTAATACACATTTCATACTCTTATCTAGGATATAATTATTATTATGGTAAATTACGTAATCGATTTCAATGAAACATCAATAAAACATGTAATTAACCTTTGCTAAATGCATCACCATTCTATTTCTATACCTAGATAATATCTATCAACGTCCAATTGGCGATCATAAATCTCTATTTTAGCCGTGAACACAAAACCCAATTATTATTATACATTTTGATGATTATCACACATCATATGCATAGTACAATCAAGTTATATATTAAAAAAAAGAATCCACTTTTAAAAATTTGATCTTGTCAAATAAACATATAAATTAATAAATATCGCGTTCAATTCACTAGAATACTTTAAGGTTATTTTCAGAAGAAGCTATACGTAGGATTCTTGCTACAGAGTATCCATCTTCTATCTTCGTCGAACGTCACAGCGGTGCTGCCAAGGTCTGGTATCTGTGAGAGGATATTGTGTCAGCGCTTTTTTAGCAGCAGACACATACCTGGACGGATGACGAACCCCGTGCTGGCACTGTTGGTGGACTCTCTCGCTGCAGCAGCTGGTCCAGTTTCTTCACCACCTAGGATTTTTGCAGCAGAGTCTTCTTCTTCTATCTTCCTGTTCCATCGTCAACTGTTCCTGTTCTTAATTTTATTTTACTTAACTTTACTTTATTTTTGTAATATTTATATTTTTTGTAATACCTGCAGCAACCGTAAAGCGCCCCTGAGGTGATATCTCACAAAAGCGGCGCTATACAAATTGTCCAATATATAGAATGATTAATCTATGGAATTAAACTCTGAATATAACAATAAAGTTGTCCTTAAATTATGTTAAAGTGTTGCTATATTGGTGTTACAAAATAATCAAGCAATATATCGTTTTAAAAAGAAGTGGTAAAGGCGTATGTGTGGTAAAACCATGTTTGATCGTGTGAGGAATGTGGAAATCCGCAAAGAGTGCAAGGCTGATGTAAGCGTAATGAGTAAGATTAAGAAAGGGACGCTTAGATGGTTTGGGCATGTAGAGCGAATGAGCGAAGATAGGAGTGTAAGGAGGATATATGATGCAAATGTGAATGGTAGCAGAAGTCGTGGACGCCCGAGGAAGACATGGCACGATCAAGTGAATCAGATACTAGAGTCGGGCCATGTCAAGAGTCAGAATAATAGAAGAGTATGTATGAGACGATGTATGAATGTGAATGAGGCAAGGAGTGTGTGCCAAGACCGAGTTGTTTGGCGGTCCGTCCTCTCTGCCTACCCCTGCGGGGAAACGGCGTGATGGTTAGTTAGTTAGTTAGTTAGTTGGTAAATGAATGTATTCAAATAATTGGTTTTTCGTTGTCTTGAGTAAACAAGGTGCAATATATCTTTAAAGTTTACATTAAAAGTTTTGATAGAAGAAAACCACAGAAAAACATTAAAATAGACAGGTGATCTGAGATAAACAGACATAAAACTTGATTTTTGCCGTGAATAGTGAAATAAATAAAGTAACTCAAGATGGATCCTAAAAGTTTTATTGATAAAGCCACAGATGCAGTTCTAATTCTACAAAATTGCATTAATGACATTTCGACAAAACTAAACAAAGAACAAATTAATAAATAAACCCCGAAAACAATTACAATTTTGGGGTTAATAAGCGAAATGGCAGCAAAAATGGCCGATATTTCTGGAGAAAATAGAATACTTAAGGAAATTACGGGTAACAATAAGCAATACCAAAATTTGGGGAAAAAAATTATTATCACTCCGAAAGAAGAGCAGACCACGGAGAAAACCGAAGAGGATATTAAAAAACAAATTGATCCAATTGAAACAGGAGTGATGGGAATAAAAAATGCAAAGGATGGTAAAATAATTGTTACATGTAGAAATAGTCAACATATTGAAAAACTACAGGAAGACATAAAAATAAAGTTCTGTGAAAAATATACAACGAAGATCCCAAATAAAAGATTCCCATCAATAAAAGTCGTTGGAGTAACACATAAAATGGATGAAAAAGAAATCGTTCAGAACATAAAAATTCAGAACGAGTTTCCAGAAGAACCACAAAAAATGGAAGTAACTGTAATAAAAAACAAGAAATTAAAAACAGGAGAAGAATATATAATATATTTGGAAGTAGATACACAAACACATGGAATAATGTTGCAAATGCAAAAAATAAATATTGGATGGGAAAGGGTCAGAGTATTTGATGCATTTGACATTAAGCGCTGCTATAAATGCTACGGGTTCAACCATAAAGGGAGCGAATGTAAAAAAGACTCCTTTGTATGCCCTAAATGTACAGGTGGTCATAAAAGTGAAGAATGCAAGGCTATTAGAGGAACAGAAAAGTGTAATAATTGTATTAACTAGCAGTTAAAAACCCGCTCCGCGGGTTTTTTTCTGCTAGGCCCTTCGGGCGGCACTTGGTCGGGCTTCGCCCAGTTTAAGTGATATTAACAACAGTTACATTAATAATATAGGTAGATATTAGGTCATTCACAGAGAGAGGGTGAGTATATATTGTTAAAACACGGAACAGGAAGGAGTTTAGGCATAATAAGAAAGACAGTTGTTCGGGTAAAACTTTACCTTTCCCGAATAATTGCCTAAATGGCTAAATGTAAATTAATATAGGTAAATATTCGGAATCGCTGGACACGGAAATTACGAAATATTTTTAAATAATACCTTCTGATTTACCTTAATTACTATAAAAGGAATCGAACAGCATTTGGGAAATTTTTAATTTTAGCTTTTTAATTTTTAATTACGTTAAATGAAAATTCGCTTTCGCTGTATGGGATGACAGCCTGAATAATTTATGTTGATAACATTTTCTTTTGTCGGTATTCCTGAAATGAGCGGCTAGAGACAATTGAAAAACTTAAATTAAAAAAATATAGTGTAATACAATATTCCGGCAAAATAGTGCCTACTTAAAAAGCACAAATGATTTATTTCGCTATTATTATCATTATTATTTTATTTAACCTCACCTATAATAACCTAACCTTACCTATAATAATCCAGGCTAACCTATAATAATCAAACCTAACCTATAATAATCCAACCTAACCTATATCCTATCATTACCTATAATAATCTCACCTGACCTAACCTAACCTCACCTATAATAATCCAACCTAACCTAACCTGTATCCTAACCTAACCTATAATAATCCAATCTAACCTAACCCAACCTAACCTAACCGAACCAATCCTAACCTAACCTATCCTAACCTAACCTAACCTACAAAAATCCAACCTAACCTATAATAACCCAACCTAACCTAACCCATAATAACCCAAACTAACGTTACCTAACCTAACGTAACCTGACTTATCCTAACCTATAATAATCCAACTTAATCTAACCTAACCTATAAACTAACTTGAACTATACTAATCCAAACTAACCTAACCTAACCTAGCATAACCCAACCTAACCTATCCTAACCTATAATAACCTTTTTTTATATTTCCTTACTTGTAAAAGAAACCAAAATACCTTTATTTTATTTTTCGAGCTTGGCTAAAATAGTACCACCTACCTATTAGTATTTGCATAGAGTAAATGGTAAAAATTCTAGCCACTCATATCAGGAATACCAAAAAAATAAAATATCATCAATAGAAATTATTCCGGCTGTCATCCAATACAAAGAAATCGAATTTTAATTTTACGTAATTAAAAATTAAAATGCCAAAATTAAAATATTCCCAAATGCATTCAGATTCCTTTTATATTAATTAAGGTAAATCCGAAGGTTTTATTTAAAAATGTTTCGTATTATCCTTGTCAGCGATTCCGAATAATACCTTCATATATTTTATATACCTGGCAAAATGATTGTTTTATTATACACATAAGTACATGTCAGATTAGAGTTAGAGATTAGATTTGTTGGCTGATTTTACAATCAACGAAGCGTTTGTATCTTACGATTGTCTTTCATGTTATTTTATTGGGTTGGTAGTGCCTATACTTCCGCGTATTGTTAACTTCATGTCGGTGTTCTGTCAAATACTGCGAAATTATTATTTACGTAAATAATATTAAATATCAATATTTTTCAAAATCGTACATGCAAAGAGTTGTTGTTTATTGTTATTAAGTTGAATCAAATGTTTGTTTTGTAAATGCGTATTAAAACGGTAGTTTCACGTAAATAATTACCATTGTTTGAATAAATGAAATTGTACGTATTTATATATCGCTCTTATGCGCTCTGTCGGCCAATAGCGAAACTACTCCAGCTGCCGGTAAAGGAGGGATTGACATTTTTAAGGAACCTTGGAATGTTTGATTCTTATTAGACGTCAAATATATAAAACGTAATTGTAGATAATTTTTACTGTAATGTAATTAATCCAATGGATTGTGAACTTTCTAAAACATATTTTATTCGATATTATCCAAAAATTATATGGGCAGAAAAGATGCTTTTGAAGAAATCTGCTGATCCTATTTTAGTATTAAATTGGGTCATAATTTTCAAGTTAGCGGAATTTAACCGAAACAAACAATTTAAATTTGACCAATCAGAGGGCCTACATCGTCCAGACGCTAGGACAATAATACTATCAGATACTAAAAATAAGTTGAAGATAAACCTAGACTCAAATCATCCAGCGTGGAGCTTCGAATGTCCAGTATACAAAAGGAAATTGGAATTGGAGAAGAAAAAGGTAATTTTTTTATAAAAAGCAACCAACTGCAAGGAATTATATACTTAAATATTCAGAGTCTGATAGCGAATAATGAAGAAATCCAGATTTTGATTGAACGAAATGATCCTGCACTTGTAATGTTAAGCGAGACTCACATAACATGCGATATTGAAGACAGCGAAGTTACTTTTCAAGGATATTCAACAATACGCTGTGATTCCTACAGTAGACACACAGGGGGAGCAATAATAATTATCAAAAAAGACATAATATTTGAAGTTTTTTCTAACACAAAATACGAAAAGAACTGCTGGATACTAGCGATCAGGATAACTTCTGGATATAAGAAAGGAGTATACGGAGTAATTTACCATTCTCCAAATGCAAGTACAAAAGACTTTTTATCATTTATAGAGAACTGGTGCACCCAAAACCTAGAAGAGGAAGAAGATAATATCCTAACTGGTGACTTTAATATAAATTTCAAAAATTTGAATGATACATATACTAAAAGACTTAAAAAAATTATCCAAGCATCGGGAATGAAACAACTTGTTAAAAGTGAGACACGAATAACGGATAAATCCAGGACGTTAATTGACCTTGTCATATCCAACAGATTAGATTTGAATGTAAAAGTTCTAGATGAGCCAAAAATAACCGACCATAACCTTATCCACATTACAGATAACACAAAAAGAACTAATACGAAAACCAGCAAAGTAATAAAATACAGAAATTATAAAAAATATAACAGTGAAAGGTTAATTGAACTTCTGGGTGATATGAATGAACTTCATCAAATGGAATTTAATGAAAAGGCTAAATCATTAATAAATAACCTTCAAGAAGTAATCGACCAGTTAATACCAATCCAAACTACTAAAATAAGAGGAACAAATAAATGGTATAACATAGAACTACAATCAATACAATATGAAAGAGATAGACTGTACAAAATTGCAAAAATCTCAAGAAACTCACAAGACTGGAAAGCATTCAAAAATGCAAGAAATAAATACTCAAAACAACTGAAAGTTTGTAAGAACGATTACTTCAAAAATAAAATTATCTGTGAAAAAGGAGACACTAAAAAAATGTGGAAAACCATAAAAGGATTAATGCAAACTGAAGATAAAGGGATGAAACATGACATTGAATTTCCACATCAGATACAGGGTAGCATACAGAACTGCTTCAACAAATATTTTGTAAACAGCATAACGGAATTACATCAGAGTATACCAATACTGAAGGAAGACAACCGCGTGAGAAATGTTCCCCTAAACCGAGAAAAACTTGTGTTTAAAGAGATTGATGAAAAATATCTTTTACAGATTCTAAACAGCACCAAATCAAAAGAGATTCCAGATGGAATAAGCTTTACAGTTTTAAGGGATGCAATGCCAGTGATAGGACCTCATCTACTGAACATAATAAATGAATCGTTAACAAGTGGAAAATTTCCAAACACATGGAAAACATCTATTGTGATCCCGATTCCGAAAGTTGTTAATACCAGAAAATGCGAAGAATTTAGACCTATAAATATGTTACCAAAATACGAACAGGTACTAGAAATTGTAATAAAGAAACAACTCGTTGAGTATTTGGAAAAACATCATATATTATGTGACGAACAATCAGGATTCCGTAATAATAACTCTTGTGAAGCTGCAATAAACATTGTGATTAATACATGGAAGAAAGAAACAGATAATAAAAAATCACCATTGCAACATTTTTAGATTTTAAAAGAGCATTTGAAACGATAGAAAGGAAAAAACTTTTGGAAAAATTAGAAGATATAGGTCTTTCTGAAGTAGCTCTAAATCTTTTCAAATAATATCTCCATGAAAGAAAACAGGTAACAAAAGTGGAAAGCTCAGAATCAGAACCGATAGAAAACAACCTCGGTGTTCCACAAGGGTCGGTATTAGGTCCAATTCTATTCATTATTTACATAAATGATATAATTAAAACCATAAAACATTGCAAAATTAGATTATTTGCAGACGATACATTAATCTATATTTCATGTGAAGAATACATAGATGCAATCAATAAATTAAATGAAGACCTACAAAATATAGCGAAATGGCTGAAATTAAACAAATTAAAACTGAATATCAACAAAACAAAATATATGGAAATAGGCAACAAAACGCATAACACAGAGTTAAAATTGACAATTAATGGCGAAAAAATTGAAAAAGTAAATGAAATTAAGTACCTGGGTGTGATACTAGATTCAAAACTAACTTTCGCAGCAAATTTTGAATATGTGCTAAAGAAGGTATCTAAAAAAGTCAATTTTCTTAGAAGATTAAGAAATAAACTAAATGGAAACACTACAGAGCTGATTTATAAAACTATAGTTGCTCCACATTTAGATTATTGCTCTACTGTGTTGTATTTGGCCAATGAAGGAAACTTGAACAAGCTAGATGTTATACAGAATAGAGCTATGAGATGTATACTAGGGAAAGGAAAATACGCAAACATAGATCAAATGAGAGAACAGCTAAATTGGATTTCTATAAAAAAGAGACTATTATTTAATGTGTTAATTTTTGTACATAAAATCATGAACAACCAAATGCCAAAATATTTTAAGGATGAAATTGTTTTTAATAGAGATGTTCATAATTACGAAACCAGAAATGTAAATAGGATTAGATTGCCACATATGAAAAAAACAAAATCACAGAACTGCCTAATGTACAAAGGACTAAAAATGTATGATGAAATGCCTGAAAGTCTGAAGAATGAAGGAAGAATGAATGTATTTAAAAAGAAATGTTATATTTATTGTAAAAATATGTAAAATTACAAAATGAAATATGATCTTGTTTATATTAGTTTATATTCAAATGTATAAACTAACTCAATAAATAATAAAAAAAATAAAAAAAAATAAAAATTAATTAATTGAGCGTTTTTGGGCGTGGCCTATATTACAATATCGCTCGCCATACAATCCCATACCAGACAGATGATGTGTTATAGTTATAAGTTATACGTGTATGCGTCGCCTAGGTCAGAGGTTCCCAAACTTTTTTGCCCCATAGACCACTTGCCAATTTTTTTTTTCCGTAGACCCCCTTCCTGCCGAATATTGCATTTTCCTAAAACTATTAACGTCCCATGTGATAATCGTTTTTTTTTTCGTAAAAAGATTCCCTTCCCTTGCCTGTCCAACAACCGGGTGGCGGTATAGTTCCTTTGTCTTTGCATTGTGCAGATAAGGGCGCCTTTGTGAAGTATTACACCAAATGAAAATGAAGCAGGATTAGCAACGGAAATTTCTTTCTGTAGCTAGCCCTACAGAACTGCCCCTTAAGTTCTTTGTTAGCGCTTATTCCGTTCAGTTCTTCGTGTCATATGATATCCGTTTCTTCAAAATTCCATTTCCACAGTCAAAATGTCCTCAAACTTAGTTTTGAAGTCTGTGTGAAGTACATCTAAATTTTGAACGTCAGTATTACCCTGTACGTTTTTCAAACACAAGTTGGGGAACTAGGAAAATTCGCGGCTTCCGATGTGCAATGTTTTGCTTCAATATATTAATTCTGACGAGAAAAAAAACGTCGACCCGATTTATATACCTCAATAAACAACTTTGTGTGTGTCATTTACGGAACTCCTAAATATTGACTTGAGGTAAATGGGGGTCCGTTCGTACATATGTACCCCCATTTGAATCTCGTAGACCCCCATTTTTTTCTCGCTGACATGGAACCGCAGCAAGCCAATATAGACCCCTGGGCGTGAATATAGACCACTTTGGGAACCTCTGGCCTAGATGATACACCGTGATATGGTAGCCCTGCGATATTTTAAAATGATATTCTGTCTTCTCCTCTCCAATTGGGGAGCGAAAGTGGTAGTTAAAAATGTGTGGAAGATTTAAATTTTATTTTTCTGATTCTGATCATTGTACTAAAAATGTGTTATTTTAAGATTTTCATTCATAATTATTGATTTTAGAAACAATCTAAAACTACACATTTCGAAACGGTGTCAACTGGCTACAATCAATATCATTATGTCATTGTGATATAGAAAACGCCACTGGCTGGTAAAACGGCTATCACCATCGTCGCCCGACGTGACGTCAAAGCTGCCGAATTTACGAATAAAAACGAACATGTAGTTTTGGCGGCAAATCGAAAATGGAAAATTCTAAATCGTCATAGAAAATTTATTCGTCAAAATAAAAATACCTTCATTAATCATAATTTTGTTTTTTTTTCTAGAATTACAAAAATGGAGAAAATTTTGATTTTCTGTGTTATTTAATTTGTTCATTCCTGACCGTTTTTGTAAATAATATAATGTTTGTAAATATGTGCAAAAATTTGATGTTAGTATAAAAGATTGACCAACTAAGTCACTATATCGATGTTACAAGTTACCATTCTTATTTTACATAGATACATCTATAAAGCAAAGAACACAATGGAAACATAATACATTATATTGTTTCATTACTAATGATAATTGATAATTTTTAAAACAACCGAAAATATTTAAAAAAAGTAGGTACTATTTGTCAGGTTAGTTTGTCTAGTTAAACAGATTGCCTATTCTAGGAACCTAATGTTCCAGATATGTATGGTGTATTATTCTGTGATAATTATTGTTTTGTTACAATTTTTTTAAAGAAACACATTCACGGGTTACAAATAACTTGACAATATTTGAAAATCTCCTCTCCTCTCCTCTCCTCTCCTCTCCCAGTAAGCGGATAATGTTGCGTGTGTTGTGATGGAGGACTTATCCAGCCGAGGAATTGAACACACTACGCCTGGGTGGGACCCAAGCGCGATGTCAACTCAGCCACCGACCGGTCGAAAATATAAATGTGCATCTATAGATTTTAGTCATCACGGCACCCTTGGGGCTCGGTGTGATTTTTCACTAAAAGGGGACAATTGGGGGGAGTTAGGGGGAAATTTGCCAAGTATTATAATAAATATTTATTTATTTAAACGCCAAATGCGCTTTTACATACATAAATACATTTAAAAAAATAAAAATAAAATAGTTATAATAATCTTATTTGCTTGTTAAGTAAACAATATTAATAAAGTTAAATATGTCGACAGAGCTAGTTTCATTCCCTACACTAGTGCTCCGCAACCTTTGCTCACCTACGACATACCAAAATTCTTCCTAGAATTCCGCGGCACACCAAAAGCTAAAATATATAGGTATTAAATTGATACACAAATTTTGTCATTGTATATTAAATTCATAACGAAATATTGTAAAATGTCAAATACATTGAATTAGACCGCGGCACACCTGTGTCCGGCTCACGGCACACCAATGTGCCACGGCACACCGGTTGCGGAGCACTGCCCTACACGATGCAATCTCTGTGAACAAGGATTGTAAATAAAAAAATTGCGAGAAGCATCTACATTAAATGGCGCATGGAGTGAATGGAGTATACCTAATGTTGTACTTATTCGGTACGCGATAATTAATCAGATCAGGGCTGTTAAGTTAAATGTCGTTTAATGATTTTTAAAAGGGCCGGCCCTATGCGGGCGCAATTGGAGGAGTCCGCTCCGGCCGCCGAATTTCCAAAGCGCGCGCTGATAATACCTAACACCAATGATTATTTTATAAATGAAAATCATCCGAATTTTATTGATTACAGTGATCACCTACCTACGAGTCTACTGGTTTTGACAAAGGGCGCCAAAATTTTACTCGCGCCAGGCCAGGCCGTTTGCCTCAGGGCCGGCCATGATTTATAATTATAATAAAACATAAGTAATTACATTAAATCTCTATAATTTATTTTAACAATTTGAATATTTAATTTATAATTTATGTGCCTTAAAAATGTATGCTGTATTCTTTCAATTTTATGTGAACGTATGTTGCATGGAGGTGACCAGAGAGAGAAATTATATAAGAATTATAAAGTTAATTGTGCCTGGGTGGTATAATACAACCTGGATATTCTGGTGCTACTATTTGTAAACTAAGTCCTTCATCATAACAGAAGCAAAAATATCTTGTAATATATTTTATAAATATTTTTTTAATTATTTTTATTTCTTGCTTGAGCAATCCCGATGAGTTACAAAACTCATTGTAGGACAAGAGGAACTTACAATACATAGATGGGAGTTAATAGGTACAATTTTACATTGGTATTTTGATATCAAAATTATAAATTTCACATACGAAACAGTTCACAAATAAAAAAATATCATAATTATAAGTTTCACATACCAAACGGTAGACTAATAGAAAAATATCATAATTATAAGTTTCACATACGACACCTAAAATTTTCGCTAGTACATTTCCTGTTCAAATATAAAACAAAACTCTCTTACAACACAACTACATCGCCAGAACAATAACCAACGGTCACTGCAAAGTACCTTCACTACATACCACGTCAGATCAAAGACAATTTTTCTTCCTAGCTCCTAAAATCTTTAACCTAATCCCTGAAAACCTAAAAACCGTGAGTCAACCCCATTTCTTTAAAAAACAAATTACGAAATGGATCCTTACACACGGAATACATTACAACTACAATACCCATTCATTCTACACTCTATCAATTTAATCACCTTTCAGACAAAATATAATACATCTTCATCCTCCTTTTGCAACCCAAACTAGCTAAACATCATTTTTCTTTTTTATATTATAGTAATGTATAGATTCTATGTCCGCAAACTGTAAAATTCACCCGCCATAACACAGGGTCTTTCCTAGCATGGACGGTGAAATATCACAAAAAACCACATGTACTCTCTAAATCGTGTATCAATAAAATAAATAAATAAACATACGAAACAGTACACAAATAGAAAAATATCATAATTTTAAGTTTCACATACAAAACAGTACACAAATAGAAAAAGGGAGATTAAGTAGAGCAAACAGGAAGAAACAAAAAAGGAAACAGACAGGGATATACTTATAAGCACAGAGCCAAGGTAGGAATTTAGAAGAAAGTACTACCCACTAATACATTGGTAAAAATAGATAATGCTCGATTACAAATACAGGGGATATAAAAGGAGAGAGATAAGTTATATTAAGTATTCAAATATTGTAGAATTAACTCAGGAATGTTGAATTATTAGAATTTACAATTAACTATAAAAAATCGGCATTCTTGAACGTTTGGCCAATTTGAATTGAAATAGTATGATTAGAAGAATGTTAATTATAAGGTAGTAACGCATATAAATTAAAAATTAAAAAAAAAAAAAAAATATATATATATATATATATATATATATATATATAAATCCCGCTACCGATGTGGCGACCTTTCACTTCGCATCCTTTTGACTACCACCGCTTATGGTAGGTTTAGAAACAAAAACGCTGTGAATGTTCACTTATATATAGTTATAGAATAAAGTGATGGTAACAGAATTTGCCATAAATCGTGTTTTAAGGGTATTCATATTTTTGCAAGGTACATACATTTTAGAGTCTTTTGGACACCCTCTCATATTGCTGCCCTTTTGGTAACCGCATATATCTTACGAATATCACAGTACATTACGTTTTTAATAAGGCGTCCGTTCATTACGAACATTTAACGACTTCCGTATATTCCCGTATGCCATACGTTTATATTCCGATGCTTTCAGAATCCTTTTAATTTGGTCTTGATTTGGCACCGGTGTATATCCTATGTATATAACGATACGCTGTCATTGAAAAGACGAGTCCATACAAACAAAGGTTAATTTGACGACATAATACATTAATTTAATTTGCTTGTCTAGAATAATGCAAATTTAATTTTAAAAGAATAGCATTCCGAAAATTCAAAATGGTGGACGATTTTATGATACATTTTATTTTAGAAATAACAGAAAATAACGTAATTACCTTCACGTCTGTCAAAATTGACTATCGATTTTGGCTTGTATTTTAACGAACCGCTTTGGCTCTAGCGTTATGTTTGTCACCAATAAGTATTCTGACTTAGTAGCTGCCTTTCTACGATAGACGACAATTGCGAAAAGGTTTATTTCTTAAAAGAAAGATAATCATTCTCGGATTTCGTAAAACCTATCACTATTTAAAAATCTCCTACTACCGTCATTATAAGCGGCAGATGTTGGTTGCTTATTCAGTGATGGAGGACTTAGCCAGCCAATGAAACCAGCCAGGCCTTGACTGGGTGGGAACAAATGGTATTAGCCAAATGAATTGAATTCACTGACAGTGAAACCGTAAGGTTGGTAGAAAAGTAATTATTTTTCTATGCTTAGAAACAACAGCAAAATTTTGCCAAATTTCATAGTTAGCGGCGGTAATCTCAAGTCAGGTCTCCAGCGACAAAATGTTTTCAAAACATCCGACAAAAACAAAAAGATTGGGACAGGGCCTATATATCCATCTACATGCATAATATATAAAGATGTTTGGTTTGGCTTTTTATACAAATCTACAGTTTTATTCCGATGTTGATGAAATTTTGCATACTTGACGATAAGAATAAAATAAAAATTACTACCTACCTCCGAATTCTAAAAATTGTGTGTAAAGCCCGGCTAATCTAATATAAATATGTTTCAAAATTTTATTTTAAAATCTGGGAACCCTTTTAAAATTAATCTCGCGATAAAGGCAAGATAATCTCTCTATATATCTAAACAACACAAAATCTGCATTAGTAAACTAATCATTTTCTCAACTTGTTTGGCGAACAATAAACTTATCACCGTAAATAAACAAGTTATTGTTTAGATAGAACTGAGTTGGATAAAATTATCACGTAATGGTCATATTATTATTAATTTGATTGATCCCCCTTATATTTATTGGAATCGGTTTCGTCAAAGCTAACAACATCTGACATTAGCGCCCTACCAAATGTTTGTTGGGCGATTGCAATTTTTTCTGATTTTAGATAAAACGATTTCGTTCATTGATATTAGTAATTATCACGAATATTATGTACCTATTTTATGACTCTATTCTACCATTCTAACAAGAAAAAGAGTTGAGTTAGTAATTTCATAAACAATTGATTAAGTAAAGGGACCATCGTCCATATTACATCTACTGTCAATAATCATTTTTCTTTTCATTTAGGACATAATTTTTGTTTTAATTTCCGGCAAATAATCATATTATGATGGTCCGATGCTCTGAAAGGAACCCGCTTGCACAGCGCGGGTGTAAACTGTGCAACCTAAAGTTTAAGTTTAGACTTACGGATTTCAATACTTTTGTTTGTGTGAAAGCACTATGAAATAATACATGATTTTACTTCAATGATAAGCCATAGATTATTAAGATAAATGTAATGATTACATAATATAAGTACTACAATAATTATTTATTGTTTTTGCGTTTAATTCGTAGAACTCCATTTAATTTTTTTATAAATTTAATTTAGATTAAATTTGATAATATTATTATTAAGTTCTGCAAGTGTTTTAGTTTTTTATTATTGTGACAGCTGTTTCGGCTTACAAGGCCATTTTAAAACAGTTGAAAAAAAAAAAAAATACTTCAATAATATCCTGTTATTATCATATAACGTCATTCGATGTGAATTATGCTGACAAATAATAATATCTTTTGCATTTATTTTGAAAAAAAGTTATCCATCTGTTATATAGTTGGCCATCTTCCTAATATATTTATATCTGTCGCATGATTATTAGCTTTTCTTTAATTTTTTTGTGGTCTCGTGCACAACAAATTGTTTTATTTATTTTATGTGTAATAACACTTTTTCATAATAATATATGAAAATCACTGATGATACGTGTTCAAAGAATAGCTGGAATGCTTATAATAATTTCTCTATCATCATAAATAACATGAATCTTCGTAGACTCTACCGGCTACCCAGATTTCAACTTGCCAATTAAAGAATATTGTACTATTATATCTATCTTTTACGTATCATATTTTATTTTTTATGTACTTTTTTTACACAGTTATTATTATATTATGTACTTTAAACTTGTCATACTACTTTGCACAACTTACCTATAAAAACGTACCTAAATTTGTAAAAGACTTTATTGTGTGGCATTTAAAAAAAACAACATAAGATGAAATAAATGATCTGTCTTTGAAAAAATATTAATGTCACGTGATATTTTAAGATATAATAAACGAATAATCCTGCCATAAGCTAGTTGTAATTTCAACAAGTCCTGGGGAAGGTTACTTGCTAATTCATCAGTTATGCTAATCCTGAAAATCCTCGAAGGGTGTCGTTGTAAGGATATGCCATAGTATCACCATACCATAGTTTCAGCGCCCATGAGGTGATTTTTCAAAATACGATGCTCTAAATATTATCCAATTATTATTATGCACTCTTAGGACCGGTTGTTTCGGAGAATTTGAATAATTCATCAAATTTCAACGCTCATTTTCAAGTTCTGTGAAAGATTTTTTCAAGTTCTGTTTTTATTTCAGTTTTGTCAAGCAACTAGCCTACAATCATATAGTAACAGAACTTGAATAGGACTTTCACAGAACCCGAAAATGAACGTTGAAATTTGATGAATTGTTCAAATTCTCCGAAACAACCCGTCCTTAGTGTACACTGTTCACACTTAAGCACGTAGGAACTACCCACCTAGTAAAAAAAATATTTTGATTATTTGTAGAGTGTTTGTGAAAAACCACTTCAAGGGCCTAAGATATAACTTATTGCAGGAAAAAAATGTTTACTTTACTTAAACCCATTTTTTACATTGAGGCCCTGAGGAATATAATTTACTTCTGGGCCTGAACATGTCTTTTTGAGGAGAGGAAAGACTGTACATGGGTATTAAAGAGACCCATGATGCATGAGGGAGGAAAAACAGAGGCCGGCAAATCATTCCACAATTACTAAAATAATGTATTGATCAATAGATTAATCAGTAGATATATACACAATGCAATTTGCATACGTAAAATATTTCTCATCTAGAACAATAAACACATTAGGGAATACAGGTAGGTATACGAACCAAGTTTTGAGGTTATTTAGAGTAATTAAATATATATACTGTTTTTACAATATTATTCAATAGAAAAATTCATATTGTCATGCTATGCTATGCTTGAAAATCTATTCTGCAGTTTGGTATCTTGAACAATTCGTGTCATGATGACGACTACCTACTGCTCAAGTTTTCAGGCACGTAAATGTCAAATAATTCCAAGAGTAATAGGCTATCAAATAGAGATACGCACTACTTTATTAAAACTAAGTATTGCAAGATATGTATGACGATTTTTTCAATTTTTTTCAATGTACCTACCTGCCCAGCTGCCTACCTACCTAATTAAAGTCAACTCTTTCTTCGGATATTTCCTTAACCTCATCTGTATGATTGGAGGTTGGCTGAGTGTTTTACACCCGCAGAGGGAGGTTTTCCTTGAGCAGTTAGAGACAAGAGTTTAAGTTCAAAGTGTCGCTTATGGGTGGATTCATTAAGTCTGAACTGTACGCGGCATTGCACAGTGCTGAAATCCCATACATGAATAGGTACAAAATTAAAAATGGAAACACAAATTGTCGCATAAATAAATAACACTCCAGCAGGTTTGGTGACTAGTGCATGGCGCTAATTAGCAAAGAACTATTTCTCAAAAATAATCTTAGGTAACTATGACAAGGTAATTAGACAATAGTAAAAGTTAGGTTGCTTAACCATTTATTTTACAAAATTCAGAGTTCGAGCATCAGTGTACTTATATTAATATTTGTTTTTTGTATTTAGTTTTTGAGTATGGAGGCTACTAACAAAGAATACCCATATTATTAACTAAGACTACCAAAACATTAACCAAGATTAACTTAGATAAACCAAGATAAACTAAGATTAATCAAGTTTAACCGATAATAACCATGATTAAAGAAGATTTTTGTAAACCTCTCGGTTACAAATTATTATAAGCAATATTATTGTAAGAGAAAAAACTTACAAATTGAAAAAGCTCCCGAGAAAAAATACATGTCACCAATGGGACTCGAACCCACGGCCTTCTGATTACCGGTCGGCAGCTCTACCACTGAACTATGGCGGCTTATTTAATACCCACCAAATTAGTCAATTAATCAAGACATATATCTCGACGCCCTTAAGTGGGAGAATTAAGCACTTATAATTCCTTTACCTACAAAAATGAAGTTGGTTTTTTCAGGTAAGAAAAAAATTAATAAGCAATAATTTTGCTTGCAGAACACTAAGTACACATTGACTAATTTGGCGGGTATTAAATAAGCCGCCATAGCTCAGAAGTAGAGCTGCTGACCGGTAATCAGAAGGCCGTGGGTTCGAGTCCCATTGGCAGCATGTCACTTTATAGGTTTCGATAGATAATTTTGCCTTAACTCACTTACGGTAAAAAAAACTTCCAAGTGTAACCGCAGCCTTACAATAATTATTGCTTATAATAATTTGCAATCCTTTGTGCTATGCATAAACCTTACCTTATAAACATTAAGTTAATTCAAAAGAAAATTAATAACCTCTCTGTTTGCTGTGTTATTTTAATTTTTGTATGTTGTATTTGTTTATCTAATATAGTTTTATTTTTATTATTACTAACTTTACTTTGTTTTAAAACTTTCTGTGATGTTAATATTGTACTACCTACATGTAAAACCCCTCAGGACGCTTGTACACCCACTTCCAGTTATATTATTTTGTTCTTCTACTTTTTACGTCTATTAGTACATTTTTTAATTGAATACCACACAAGAGTCTCAATCGCTCCCGTCTGGAGTCAGTGAGACTATGGCCTATCCCCAATTGGGGAATGTTGTGAGACTGAAGGTAGGTGAGGGGAATGAGACGAGGAAGAGGAAGGTGGGGAAGTACCAGGATATTCAGTTCTGGTCACCAAACACAGCTAAAGCCATTCCAAGCTAGCTTAACACACTTTAATCGGGAAGGGTAGTTCTTCCCGTTCGCGTTCGGTCGATTGATGCTTAACGTCGGAAGTGTATTTCTACCTTCTGCGCCCGCCTCATTTCAATGGCAGAAAAGAAGAAATTATCCGATGTTTTTATATGAATATTATAAACCAATCTCTCTGTAAAGGTTCCAACTATACGTACGTAATTATCAAATTGTAATGCAAGTCTTTTTTTAGTATTTATCTTGGAGTCTTTTGTGTACATCGATATTTCAACTAAAATGACCTATATTATTAACACCTGACACTTGATAGGTATTGCGTTTGAAGTACAATGAAATAAGTAATTTAGATAACATATTCTGTTAATATAATAGTTCAATTCCTGGAACGAGAGTTTTTATGTCCCTGGAACTCGAAACAAATCTCTCTATCTCGGTTCCGCACCCACTCAACTACCGAGTGTCTGGCGCATCTAACAAAAGCAGGTATCGGCGAACACAGTAAGGCGGACCATAATAAATATTTACAAGTGCATGGCAGTTTTTAAAAAGCAAATTGTCCTACGGTTGTGTTCCGAGGAGATTATTTTAAATTTCATTTTAAAAAATAACCAATATTATTAGCATGTTCCGATGGTTTTTTGGGTGGCAATTGCACACGTGGTATTTGAATGGGTAATAATGTGTTACTCTAACGATACTAGTGATGTGGCAATTGTTTTTGTTTTTATAATGATTTGGGCTTGGTGAAAATATAATAATTTGTAATTTTATAAAATTGAAACCTAGTTTATACTTTAAAAATTGAACCCTAATGACCCAACAATGATTTTGTTTTCGATTTATTAAGTTGCATTAGAAATAATACTTGGTTTTCGGCTAGAAATTTTATAGCTTGGGTATGCTGAGTTAGTATGTAGAAAATTTTATTAAAATATTTCCATTATTTTCGAAGATATAGCGATTTAAAACAAATTAAAGAAATTCGCACGGGACCTTTATTTTCGCCCATTTTCAGCGGTCTGCCGGCGAAAAAATAACCCGATCAAAGTGTGTTAATAAAACACCAAAACATCATACAAATAAGAATACTGAAGGGGTAAATAAAATCATATAAATAAATTGCCTTCGTGTGGCGTAGCTGAAATTTTATAAGTACTTGAACCCCGAAACAGCCGTCACAATAATAAATACAAAAATATTTGCAAAACTCAGTTAGGTATCTGTTTTTTCCGGAATGCGACAATTCCTATTCCAAATAGTTTTTGTCATAAGAATTATATTTATTCGTCATTTCTTTTTTAAAAGTAGCATAAAAACATATATTATTTCCTCACATGTTCACAAATAATGTCATAGCCTTATATTGTAAAGTACAGTAATATTTTTGGCATGGTATATTTATAAACACGGTGTCTTACAACTATATTATGAAATTCTAAAATGTTGCATTGTAAATATCATTTTTAGGACTTATTTTTAAGTGTTAGGTAAACTACTTACTGAAACCCTTATCTATTGTCTATCTCAAGTAGGAAAAGCAATAAATCTCCAACATTATATGGCAGCTTAAAATTAGAAGTGTTGAAGTCCCACCCGCTATATCACCGTCCGAACCATAATAAAATTAAATTTGCATCTTCCGAAAAAAATATTTACATTGCTAACGTCATGTTCAGTATCTTTTATATTATTATTTCTGTTTTACTCTGTACCCACTTATATTGTACCTACTTTTTATTTTCAACTTATTTTTTTAAAATTGTTTTTTATTTAAATTTATTTAGGAAACTTATAGTCGTACAGTGAAATATAACAATAAACATGAATATGTTATAGACCAATTAAATTCAACAAACTACGGAAGACAAACGAATCAGTTAATTTATTAATTATTAAATGTGCGAGGAACTTTTGATTTCATCACTGAACACATGATCCTTCCTGAAAGATTCGTAAGTATCTTCGACTCCACACGAAGTAAAGTTCCCTCCACATAATAATATAATTTTCCCAAAAGTAAAAGTATTTTTAGTTATTAATTATTAATTTAGTGAGTTGCAATTTATTTGATTTCAATTTGAAAATCTCGTAAGGTATTAGAAGTTTCACACATAAGTCCTATTATAGAGTTTTGCGCGTATTTGGATTTACAGTGAGATATTCTAAATAAATCGTTCGATCTGGTGTTTTGTTTGGAGCAACGAAATGCAATCTTTTCTAACAGATATGATGAAAGAACAAGACAGTTCACGATTTTGTATAAGAATAAAGCATCATAGATTTTTATGCGTTTATATAAAGCGATAGGGTCAAACCGATGATCACTAAAGCGATACGATAGGTGTTTTATAAATTTGTTTTGGATATTTTCGATACGATCAATATACATATGTTTGATATTGAGGATTCCAAATGACTGCGGCGAACTCAAGTTGTGACCTTACATATGACATATAACATAATTAGGGTGTGTGCTACGGGAAAGGCTTTGCTATGCTTATAATAAAGACCATTTGTTTATAAGCTTTTTCTAAAATATTTTCAATATGATCCTTAAATAAAATTTTAGAATGTAGTATTAGTCCAAGAGATCTGATTGTTTCTACCCATTGTAATGGTACAAGGTTTAATTTGTAAGTATAATTAATTGGACATTACATTTGCTTAGGTTTAGAAATAGTTGATTGTTTTCGCAATATTGTTCAATTTTGTTAATGTCTTCTTGTAACTGGTTGCAGTCATCTACGGAGTCAATGCATTTATATAATTTCATGTCATCCGCGTAAAATAAGAAACAAGAATGACTAATATTACGTTCCATGTCATTTATATGTAAATTAAACAAGTGTTATGTACTAAATTATATACACTTAATATTGTGATCCTGATAAAGTATCCTTGAAACGTGTATTCATGTAAAAGCCTTCAAGGCGTCAATTAATAAGTAAATAAATAAAAATAAAACTATTTTGTAAAAGGTGGTTATATAAGTACAGTGGAACCTCTCATAACGAGACTAATTCGTTCCAGAATCTTACTCGTTATGTGAAACACTCGTTGCGAAATAATTTTTCCCATATAAAACAATGTAAAATACAACAATGCGTTCCATACCGAAAAAATAATCAATTTTTATATTTTTAACATTTATTCAAATAAAATTACATACTGATAAATTGTTAATGAGCCTTACTCTTAGGAGTACAACCTGGAATGCGATTTTGATTTAAAAAAACTATAAAAAGATCGAAAAAACTAGTTTATTACTTGTGAATTTATGACAAATAATTGCAGTACAACCCTAGTATGCTATTTATATTTATGAATTAATAATAAGAATTTTGTTATCCGCCAACTTGTCAATGTAACGGTTTTATTTATTTTTGTTTGTATGATCATTTTGTATTTTACTTTAAATCTGAGATACTTGCCAGTATTACCAGAAGCATTCAGAAAGGTGATTGTATTGTAAAGACAGTTGTTAGGTACATGCGTACCTATTGTTTAGTATTATTGGAGACGCCATGTGAGACTTTGTAGAGAAATTGAAAATAGTTTTTTTTTTAATTTTTTTATTTTAATAAATTGAATACAAAGAAGATGATACCATAGAATTAAGATGCTGTAATTTAATAATAAAATATAAAAATAATGGACTGGAGTTCCTTATGGTTGTTTGTTTAATGTTTACCAGTTAATTGTTTTCTTATTTGTACATTTTTCTGCAATGTTATGAAGGGAAAGGAAGGTCTGGGAAGAAAAGGGTATGAGGGGTGTGTAGTAAACTAGGGATTATAGTGGACAGTAGTGATGATTGGTATGAACCCAACCCACCCATTGCGGCGCAAGGCGATGAGCCGAGAGAATCCGGCTGGAGAGGTCACCCCAAATGTCCCCGAA
Organism: Hesperophylax consimilis; assembly: GCF_061612785.1. Lineage (NCBI taxonomy): Eukaryota > Metazoa > Arthropoda > Insecta > Trichoptera > Limnephilidae > Hesperophylax > Hesperophylax consimilis. The sequence continues at coordinate 14,605,992 of NC_142850.1, read as the reverse complement.
CGCTGTTGCTGGGTCCGTTTCGGTCACGAACCGGCACAACAGTTGCCCAACTAGTTGATGAGGCAGCACACCCTCAGTCGTCAGTCCGAGGCTCAGGCCCCGGCATTACCAAGCGGCCCTGATTGCGGTAACCGGTTGTAAACAGTCATCGCACCCACCACCCAGACCCGGGCAAACATTACCCCATGAAAACAGACACACCTGCTAAATCACGAAACGTAGCCAACCACTTGGTGTGGCCTATGTCAGGGGTGTTGTGTCATTAAATGGTTTCCAGGGAAGTGCTACCCATACCCACCTTCTAAATTTCTATTTGTGCTTTTTAACTTCTATTTAGAACGAGTTGCTTTCATTGTATCGACAGTAAACAATACTGTATGTAAACAAGACATTAAAATGGTTGGTCGCCAAATAAACTCTAAAACGTACAGACGTCAATACTCGGTATTAAATTGAAAATAGATACATTTGAAATAGTAAGACATTCGGGACCACTGGCAAAACATGTGCTGCAACGTCGCAAATAACCAGCCACCGCGAGTTCAAACGAACCGGCAACATTGTTTCCTGTCGCCACTAGCTATGAAATGCAAAAAAACGTACCCTTCACGGTCACCACAACAGGCTAGATATGAAATGCAGAATACGTCGTTTCCAGTCGCCACTAACGGCTAGGAATAAAACGCAGAATACGTCGAACACGGTCGCCATTTTAGTCTAGTTATGAAAGGTCGCCACTTTAGGCTAGATATGAAATGCGGAATACGTCGTACCCAGTCGCCACTAAAGGCTTGTTGTGAAATTAAGAATTCGTCATACCCAGTCGCCACTAAAGGCCAGGAATGAAATGCGGAATACGTGGCTGTGTATATCACCTAGCGCCAAGCTGCCTGGCGACAGACTCCGGAACTTAAATATTCGAAAACGTGCACCCCCAGCCCAATTTGGCGACCAGGACTAATTTCGCTGAGATGCTTGTAACGACATCTATTATTGAACTGTGTAAAAATTTTGAGAAAACAAAGTGGCAACCGTATATCGGTCGCCAAATGTCGGTGGTCGCCACTTTAAATGCATATTTTCCCATGCTGGTCGCCAAATAGGCGGTGTGATATATATATATATATATATATATATATATATATATATATATATATATATAGTATGTTAGGTAATCTGGTACTTTACACTGACACTGGACTCGTGGTCAGTGGCGATTTTTTGTAATGTGCCTAATTTTGTAATAGGGGATGGACAGGTAATGAAAAATTAACAGATTTTAAAATCTCTCCACGTCTTCGAAAATAAAAATAAATAAAGTGACTCGATGACGTCGACTGGCTAAATAACCTCTGCAATGACCTCCACCAATTCAAAGAAGACGAATAATAACTTCATTGAGGAAACTATGACGGTATGATAAGATACTAATGTACCCCTCCAGCCGGGAGAACTCCTGTCCCGGTGTGATCGGTACACAAAGGGGTACTGATTTTTTAGTACTTGGAACTTGGAACACGTACTCAGTATGGTTTTAGACAAAACCTGAGTACTACCGACGCCATAGACGATATCATAAATAAGATCACGAAAAGTTTAGACTGGGGAAATAAATCTTTCGCGATATTTATAGACCTACAAAAGGCCTTTGATACAATAGACCATAAAATCCTTTTCAAGAATCTAAAAAAATCGGGTTGTCAAACACAACTTTAAACGTGCTAATAAGTTACATGTCAGAACGTACACAGTGTGTTAAAATCGAAAAACATAAAAGTAAACCTCTCCCAATAAAATATGGTGTACCGCAAGGAAGTGTCTTAGGACCTTTATTATTTGTGATTTATATTAACGATATCTGCAACATAAACAAAAAAGGAAAAATATTTTTTTTTGTCGACAACACCGTTATTTTATTTAATGAAAGTGATTTGGTAACCAATTACAAAGAAGCTGAACATGGGCTTGTACTTCTGCGAAAATGGCTTAAACAAAACTCACTTACAATAAATGTCAACAAAACGAAATACATAACATTTTCCAAATTTAAAAAAAATTTAATCTTCAGTATTATAAAACTGTACTTACTCAAAAAATGTACTACTCAATTTAAAAAAATATATATGTGTACCTTGCTGAACAACACACCTACACTACTAGGACGAAATCCTCAAATCTACTAAACATTCCAAAATTAAATACATCTTTCGGCCAGAAAAACCACTCTTTTTATGCTATAAAATTATATAATGCCCTTCCTATTGAAATTAAAAACACCATGGATATGGAAAAGTTTAAAAAAGACATAAAATTATGGTTAACTAAACATGAAGATGAGGAAATCATTAAATTTATGAAGTAACCCCAACGCAACTTACAGACAACAAACATAAATACTTTTTGCTTAATTTATTTTATATTTTGTGGCAACCAACAAATTAGAAGATGGGGAAATCATGATCAACACACATACAACAAACTACAGTCCGCCCCGGAACAGGAATACCTAGTGAGGGGGACTGAGAACAAACTACATCACTTTATATTTTTATTTTAGTTAATATTGTATATTTTTTACTTTACTTTATATTGCCGTTAAATAAAAAAAATAAATAAAAAGTTGGGAAGGAGTTTGGAGTTTAATCATCCGGATTTTATTTATTTAACTTAACATACCGCATAAATATGAACAAGTGATTATATAATAATATATGAGCGAATGTAAACATCACATAATATAAACAAATTAGAAGTCATGGAAGACAAACGAGGAAGAAAGACATGACACGATCAAGTGAATCAGATATTTGAGTCGGGCCATGTCAAGAGTCAGAATAATAGAAGAGAATAATGTGAATGAGGCAATGCATACCTCTGCGGGAAACGGCGTGATGGTTAGTTAGTTATGTTATAAACTACATTTTTTCTACTGATGATTCGTGGTGGAATTCCGTTATAATTATATATTGAAACAATTTTTTATCTTTTTTTCGGCTTATTTTATTTTTTACCGGTTTGAGCCCATCATAGCCATAATCATACAGGTACAATTATTCCTTAAACTATAGTTTATATACACAACATTTGGGGGAAGGGGTTAACGGAGGTGGTATACAATAATTTTATTACAATTACATAAAATATTATGTAATTGTAATAAAATTATTACATTACTTGAAAACTTGAATTGTAAAAGATATTGTACCTAATAATAAAAAATAAAAATAAAAATATATATATATATATGGATTTTCCAATATTTGTGTTATGTCGTTTTCATAGCTGAATTTCTTAAGAATCTCTTCAAATTATTGGTAATCCGGTTAAAAACAAGATTGAAGACTTTCCTAATAAAGTTTTAGTAAAACACGAACGTATTATCAAGATAACTAAACACGTGTTCATAAAAATTGTAATATTTTCGAATTTCGTCATTGTATATTATCAAGGCAAACGGCAGGTGCATGAACACGTGTTCCGACATATTAGGAATTTACTAAAAGTTTATCAGGAAACGGTCTGCAATCCTATTTTTAACAGGATTACCAATCATTTGAAGATTTTTTTAATAAATTAACAGTACTCATTATTTCCGTACAGCAGAAATAATAACCTCAATTTTGTAGATTTATTCACTATTATTTACACTCTATATTATAGTATTAAGTTCTGTGATTTGGACTTTTTTCGAAAGGGAAGTATTATTTCTTTTTTTCTTCTGGTGGTAGAGTGATTAGTTTATGCTGATATGATTTAAGATTTTCACGGCCAAAAGTATTTTTGTTATTTGTTTTTGGGGTGTTATGCCGTGTTGCGCTAACTCCTTCTTTAGCCAACGTTTCGAACAACGTTACAGTGTCCATCATCAGGGCAGATGTGTAAATGATGCGTAACACAGCATAACACCCCAAAAACAAATAACAAAAAAAAAAATTGTGCTGATGTTTATTAAGTAAAGTGAAGTAGCAATCTAGTACCAATTTAGGTATGCATGGTCGACAAGGATCATGGGACCGATTAATGCAATGTTTCTTCATATTATTTTCTTATAGCTTCTTCTTGTTTCGTCATGCTCGGTATTTATAAAATATACAAGTTTAATGTTGAATACATTCTTCGTTTACCAATGCACATAAATTACTTCATAATAACTAATAACATAACCGCTTTCATCGTTCTGTCGTCTTGGCCACAGTAATTCAATCTCCGGTATGTGGTGATCCATTCAACAATGCCAAAACTGGTTTCTGCGTACGGGATCTCTGTGGAACAATGCGTCAAAGTTACCTTTCTCGTCTCGCGGCGCAAGCCATATATCCATCCACTCCGCACTTATCACATCATGTGCGCTTTTTCATGCCAACGCGAGAACGTTAAACAATTCGTTACAATACAGTTAACTAAATATTCTAAAATGTTCCAAAATTGTGTTAATTTCTGGGCATTCGATAATTTAAAATCTCTTGATCAATTTGTTTTCCTCTTTTATTAACTGGCCAACCATCATACATTTTTTCAGCGAGGGTTTTCTAATCTCTGACTTATAACACACTCGTTGCTTCATCCACATTCGTATTTGACATGACCCGACCAAAGTATTTGATTCGTTTAATCATGCCATATCTTTCCGGGAGTATACTTACTACCGACTACTTACAGATCAGATAGTATCATATTTATAGGCTATACGTCAATCTAAGCGTCCCTTTCTTAATCTAGTTCACGACCCTTGCATTATTTACGCCATTCGTCGTAAGGTCATGGATGGCTTTATTTTTAAGGCACACACGCTTCAGATATCTGAAAGTCCTTTCTCCGCCATTTCCACGTTTCATAGCCATCAGGTCAGGGTAGGTATCATAACGTTATTTTGGACTGCTTCATGGACCCTTTCAATGGACTAAAGTCACAATTAAAGATCTTCTTTCAAATGGACTTATTTTTGATTTCGTTATATCTAACTAGCTAAGGTCCCCGACGTTACCTGGACGGTCAGATGTAGACATTAATTTTTCTCTTATTTTGAACATCAAGTGTGTAAATTTCATCAAGTATCAAAATCAAGGGAGTGGGGGAGGCTTCACGAAATCTCATGTAGACTGTGACCTTCTTCTTGTTTTGAAGGTCAAGTATGGAAAATTTAACAGAATAAAACTGTAGACTTGAATAAAAATCAAATCAACGCAAATTTGTGTATAAATAGAAGATCTATACATATTGTTTAATTTCCATCGAACCAACATTCTTCGGTGTTGTTTTTTGTCAATCGGATATTGGACAAAATAGCACAGAATTCAAAAGAAACATCGAAACGTAAACAACTCAAAACAAGTTATTCCGAAGTGTGAGGAGTTACATGTACATTGTACAGCAGTAGGAATGGTGACCTGACTTGACGTGAGTTACATGTACATTGTAGAGTGGTAGGAATGGTGACCTGACTTGACATGAAATAATAATTCATTAATAACATCGACCCTCGAAAGGTAAACGATGCTTCCTTCACAGTCTGCTTTTATTATTATTAAAATTTACCAGAAGATAATCGGAAAATAAATTGCAAACCAACCGACTGAAACGTTTGTGGGATTATCGTTTAAGTTTTGCGAAACTCTCGAGTCATCTGAAGGTGTTAGTTTGAAAATTAAAACGGATGTTTATCTCCCTAAGATTGACACTTCAAAGATAAATAACTGGTGGGTTGTTCTGTATCAACAAATTAATACTGCATTCTCACAACTTCCCACAATGTAAGTTACTTCTACATTGCAATCTTGTGAGGTGTATGACTAACTATCAGCAGGTAGATAGGTTGGTACTTATAATAATAATTAATTGCATGACTTAAACTTGGGTCCCTTATTAATTTTAACATACTTTTGAGACGTACACGACATACAGTGCTATTCCACATGCTTAATTATAAAACAAATGCAGCATCCAATTCGCTAATACCTAGCTCATCATCATAATAATAATAATAATAATATTTGGCTAATTTATATAGCGCCGTTTTCGTGAGAAATCACCTCAAGGGCGCTGTACAAATATATTTCTTAAATATTTAATACTAGAACTACTGACTTATCTCTAAGACTTATATCTAGTGACTTACGACTAAGGCCTATAACTACTATCTTAACGACATATACACGAGTATTTACATATTTGGCAACTTAAAACTAAAATTAAAATTAACAATTTAATCTTACTAACGCCAGAAGAAGAAGGAAGTTCTATTATATTAGGGTGGATTTATTGTTAGCTGGATATATTATATGTTAAATGAATTAAATTAATGAATAAAATCAATCAATCGCCAATCTTAAACGCATTTAGATGATTCATCTGCCAACAATTAAACCGATTAACTTGTTATGTTCCCGCTGATATTGTCCATTGTCCACTGGTAGGCAAGTCAATAGCAAAATTGAATGAACGGAATCGCTAGATAATGTAACAATTACGGTATAAAAAAATGAAAAAAAAGAAATATTTGGATAGAATGACGGATTTATGGAAATGAGTGTCTGAAAAAGTGAGTTTTTAGTTTGGATCTAAATTCTGTTGGGCTGGTTATACATCTCAATTCCATAGGAAGTTTATTCCAAGCCTCGGGGCCGGATACTCCGAATGCACGATCACCAAACTTAGTGTTCGGATTTCGCTTAGGCTCTTTCAACCTTCCAATTGCAGATGATTTTTTTTTTTTTTTTTTTTTTTTTTTTTTTTTTTTTTTTTTTTTTTTATTTGTGTATTACAGACTGTGTGTCCATTTACAATACACATGTAACATTAACTACACAATGTAAAGAATAATAAATAAATGATACGAAACAATGAAAGAAAAATAATAGAAATAACAAGTTATAAATAGTGATTTTTTGCATTCATATGCCTCTTGAATTCTTCAAGGCTACTATTAAAAATATCGATAGTCTTGGAGGCGTTGTTTAACAGCGCCATACCTCGTGTCATGCTATGCCGAGCCAGTACGTCCGTTCTGCCACGTGGGATACATAGCAGATCATGGTGCCGTCCCTGGCTGTAGTTGTTCGGTACGTATAACTTATAGCATTCCAGAAGGTATGGGCTATCTATTAAATTATTAAGAATTTTGTACGCCGTTACTGCAAGGGCCCCACTCCTCCTCGAGTGGAGACTTTGGTAGCGCGTTTCGGCAAGCAATTTTTCGTGATGCATGAATCGCGGGTACTCTCCGTGCATTCTCAAATACATGTATCTCAAAAACTTTTTTTGAATCTGTTCTAATTTTTCAATGTATTTTTGTTGGTATGGGGCCCATACAGCGGAGGCGTATTCAATTTTAGACCTTATAATGCAGTTGTACAAAGTCATCATTGCCTCGGGATTGGAAAATTGTTTGCAGAGTCTTATGACAAATCCGAGAAGCTTGTAGCATGATGTCGTCAACTGCAATATATGGTCCGAAAACGTAAGTTTGGGATCAAAGACTACCCCAAGGTCCTTGATGGATTTTACTTTTGACAATATATCATTTTTGATGCAATAATCGAATTTGATAGGGTTTCTCAAACGTGTATACGACATAGCGACACATTTTTTTTGTATTAAAAAATAATTTATTTTCATCAGCCCATGATGAAATTGAATCTAAATCAGTTTGCAATTTGACACAATCTTGACCATCACAAATTTTCTTAAGTAATTTTAGATCGTCAGCAAAAAGCAGGCAAGTGGAATGTTTGATGCATTCTTGAATGTCATCAATTAAGATTATAAATAGTAGAGGCCCTAGGTTTGACCCCTGTGGCACTCCAGAGAATGCAGAAAATTCTCTAGACCTGTATCCGTCGATGCAAACATATTGTTTTCTATTCCTTAAATACGTGACAAAAAAATTTAGGAGGGGTTTGTCGAAACCAATTCTATGTATTTTTCGTAAAAGTACGTCATGATCTACTCGGTCGAACGCCTTGGCGAAATCCGTGTAGATCACATCAGTTTGATGTTGAGCATCTAATCCTCTTGCTACTCTCTGTGAGAGTTCTAGAAGATTAGAGACGGTTGACTTATTTGATAGAAATCCATGTTGGTTTCCCCAAAGAAACGGTTTAATTTGTTTGTTTAGCTTTTCGCAAATTATTGTTTCGAATATTTTTGGGAGTATTGACAGAACCGCTACTGGTCTATAGTTCTGGACTTCCGTTTTTGTTCCAGATTTGTGTATCGGGCTAACCTTGGTAAGTTTCCAGGATTGAGGAAAAGTGGAAGTTGAAATGCTGAGGTTGAAGATAAAGCATATCGGGTTAAACAAATTAAATAAAACAAGTTAAAAAAAATGATGTCGCTGATCTAAGAGTTGACTGCCTTAGACCAGTATTTTCCGGAATGCATAGCTCAGTAATATACGGTGGCGCCATTTCGTTGATAGCTTTAAACACCATCCAGCATAGCTTGTACTGGATCCTTTCAGGACACTTCAGCCAGTGAAGATTTCGGAGGTGTTCCGAAATGTGCGAAAACTTGGGTACCCCGGTGATAAGCCTTGCTGCGGCGTTGAACACTGATTGTAGTTTATCAGTTTCGCATTTAGGAAGATTTGCATAAATGCCGTTGCAATAGTCAAGACGTGATACTATATATGAGTTCACAAGTAATTTAGTTGCCTCTGTTGAAAGGTTTCTACGAACTGACTTAAGTTGTCTAAGGTAGAAGAACCCCGTGCTAACGGTCTTATTTACCTGACTTTTTAAAGAAAGGTCTGAATCCAGATAAACTCCCAGAAGTTTGACGGTTGTTTTAGCAGTTACGTCGTTGCCGGAAATAGCGATTGGTGAGTTTTCTATTAAATGTTGGCGTCTATGTGTGGCTGCCCAGAGAAACTCCGTTTTTGAAGGATTTAGCTTAAGTTTATTTGAGGACATCCAGAGATTGATTGCTTCTAGACACTCAGCTGTGCGAATTTTTAGGCCGTCGATCTCATTTGGTGAGCAGTAAAAGTATATTTGCTGATCGTCAGCATAACAGTGAGATAAAAGGCCAAATGACTCGATAATTTTTGCGACGTCATTTGTAAAAAGAATGAAGAGAAGTGGACCCAAAACGGATCCCTGGGGTACCCCTGAAGAGAGTTTTGAGAAGTTGGACTGTTTATTTCCAACCTTTACTGCTTGCGAGCGATTGGATAGATAGGATTCTAGCCAATATTTGATGTTAGAATGTAAGCCAAACGTTACTTCTAGTCTCTTAATGAGAAAGTCGTGGTCAATGGTATCAAATGCAGCGCTCATATCCAAAAGTGAAATAAGTGCTAACTTACCTGACTCTATGGCAAGGGTTATATCTGACAGGACACGAAGTAATCCGGTTTCTGTTGAGTGGAACCTCCTATATGCAGATTGATGATTTGTGATTAATTTATTAAGATTTAAGTGGGAGATTATTTGAGAAGCCACAATTTTTTCTAGTAGTTTAGCTACGAAAGGCAGATTTGATACAGGTCGATAATTACCCAGGTTGTCGGCATCAAGCTGTGGTTTTTTAATATAGACATATAATAATAATAATAATAATAAAAACGTTTATTTGACAATAATTTTTTACATGTTTGCATATAGTTTGTACACATACATTTAGATGATTATATTGCCAAAAGGGCAACTGCTCAGCTGTACATTCCGGATTTCTCCGGGAATGTAGCTGGTTTTCAGCAGTGCCTTTAATATAATGTGTTATAAATCGATAAATACAAATTTCTTTAAAATAAAATAAAATATAAATTCAGGATTAAATTTACATAAAATACATAGATAAAATAAAAAAAATAATAATCACAAGTAGGTGTCCCTTTCATTTTAAATTCGATCAATTATGATGTTGTGCGGTTGACTGTGCTGTCAGCAACCATTCGCTGCAGAGCTTCTTAAAGCACTGCAACGATGTTGTTTTTCGAATAGGCAGTGGTATTTTATTCCAAAGTTTTGACGATGAGTAGCTAAAACTACCCTCAAAAACAGCAGTTTTATGTTTGGGGAGAACAAGTAAATGGTCTCTTTGGCGTGTACTATGTGCATGTGAGTCACGGGACCACTGCAGTCTGTCAAACAGATAGGAAGGAACCTTTGAATTCATCAAGTTGAACAGTTGACACATTTGATGTAACTTCCTTCTGTTCGACATATTCAGTATTCGATGCCGATAGAGGTAAGGCGAGATATGCTCGCGTCTCGGGACATTATAGCAATATCGGACACATGCATTTTGGACTCGTTGTACTTGTTTTTGGGTTTTTTTCAATAAAGATGGACCGTAAACTGAGTCTCCATAGTCCAATATTGAGAGAACAAGACTATCAGTAATAATCTTGCGTAGTTTCACTGATATGTTATCTCTTATATTGTACAATAGACGAAGCCTCGAGTAGCACCACTGTGACCTGTTTTTAACATGTTCATCATACCTCAATCTACCGTCCACCATTATTCCAAGGTTGCGCGCAGCATCAACAAAGGGAACGGTGGTTTCATGTATTTTTACAACATGTCCTCCATTTTTTACGCATGATATTTTTTGCTTAGTTCCCATTAATAAAGCAACAGTTTTTTGAGGATTGAGAAGTAACGCGTGCTCCTTTGCCCAACTGCAAACTCTACGTAGGTCACCATTTACCATATCCACTGCCACATGAGTTTTACTTACGTCAAACGATAAATATAGTTGTGTGTCATCAGCATACATGTGCGAACCACAGTGTTCAATAGATTGCATCATGTCAGCGGTATATATAGCAAAAAGCAATGGCCCTAGTATCGATCCCTGGGGTACCCCTCTTGTTATTATAATGTCAGATGAATATTTTAGAGTCCCATTACTATCCTTGCAAACTGTGTGCTGAGTTCTATCTTTGAAGTAATTTTGAAACCATTTTATTTCTTCATCGTCAAAACCAAAGTAACGCAACTTTGCAATAAGTAATGGAATGCTCAGTAAGTCAAATGCCTTAGAGAAGTCCAGCAGAACTAGTATCGAGGCTTTGCCTGCATCAGTGGAGGCAAGAATATCATCTGTAATACATTGCAGAGCTGTTGTAGTGCTGTGGCCTTTACGAAACCCCGATTGATGACGAGGTATAATCCCGCATGTTTCAGCGTAGACTACTGTTTGCTCAAACACAACTTTTTCGAGTACCTTGGATAATGCTGGTAATATGCTAATCGGTCTGAGATCACTAATACTTGAAATCGGTTTCTTTTTCGGAATTGGTGTGACTAAACCATTTTTCCACAGTGCTGGAACTATACCTGTCCGTAATGATTGGTTAATAATGGTTGTTATAGTGCTGAGTGCATACGGAAGTATGAGTTTAATCATTGAGATACTTATTTTATCGCAACCGATAGCGTTTGATTTGATAGTATGAATGTGTTTTGATATTGTAGTTTCATCAACTATTTGAAGTGAAAATGATTTTTCTATAGAGTGATTTTGTGTATTATAATGGTTGACTAAAATTGGACTATGTTCTAGATTTTGACTGTGATTAATAAAATGATTATTTATGGCTTCTGGGTCATTTAAATGTGTTGGTATATCTCCGACTTTGTCTTTAACATGAAGGCAATTTTCTAAAGATTTCCAGAGTTTTTTTGAGTCATGTACATTATTATTGATGTTATATTCAAAAAATGCTTTTTTTTCTCTTTTCATGGAAGAGGTTACTAGATTTCGTAATTGTTTATAATAAGTGTAGTGTGAGTCTAATTTTGATTTTAAATACCTGATATACGCGCGATCTCGAATTTTCATCATATATTTAATGACATCTGTTATCCAAGGTTTGTGTTTGTCTTTAATGGTTATTGTCTGTTTTGGTGCATGCGTATCGTAGATATTCAATACGTACGCATTGAAGTGTGTGACCATACTGTCAACATCATTCAAAGCGCTTATGTGTTGCCATGGCCCGTTAGCCAAATCGGCATTTAGCCTATTCATGTCTATGTCTTTAGTGTTTCTGTAAGTTATTGTTTTTGGTATATATTTTGGTTTTGAAAATTTTAAGTCGCATATAACTAAACCATGGTCGCTTATAGTTTTACAATGGTAAATTTGTGTACGTGTAACTATTTCAGGTTTATTAGTGAATACCACATCTATAAGTGTCGAGGAAGTACCTGTTACTCTTGTTGGTTCGTTTACAGTTGGCGACATATTAAATGCTTGCAATGCATCTATTAACTTTTTTGCATCCGGTTCCTGTTTGTTTAATAAGTTTATATTTAAATCGCCAAGTAAAAAAAGTGTTTCACACTGAAACATGTGGTCAGATAAGTTATCACTGATACAATCGATTGCGTCATTGACGAGGTTTTTACTAGTTCTGTATGCTGTGCCTAAACATATATCGATATTCGGAGCCTTAATTTTAAGCCACATTTGTTCCAAGTACTTGTTTTCGTGTGGTAGTATAACGCTTGATAATTCACGACGTACATAGAAACCAACACCTCCCCCACGTTTAGGACGAGGGGAAAGATATAAGTTATAACCCGGAATTGCTCTATCAGTTGTACCTCTGCTTGCATCAATCCAAGTTTCGTTCAAGGCTAATGCATCGATTTCGTGTTCTCTAATATAGATACATAGATCATCAAAGCCTGTACCAAGCGATTGTGCATTTAGAAAACCAATAGTCAGTCTACGTTTTTTATTATTATTTGGAGCCATTTATGTAATATGCAATCATCTTGAATGGTAAAGACAAGATATTGTAATATACAGTATTTGAACATAGAGAAGTTGAATGAAATAACAACATGGATAATTTAAGCAAACACAGCACAAGATTTAAATAATCTGGAGGTAATAAATAAATATAATATTAGTATAAATATGAATATTAGTAGACCTGCCCTAAGTGATTAAAAGCGTATTATCCCCACTCCCCATACCGGTTCCATTGGAGCCGGCTGTGCTCGCGTATGGCCTCAAGTGAAATTTGAAAACGTGACGTCATCATTCTTGTGCGAACTATGGTCGAGGCATCATCGGTTCATTTTACGAAATAACACGGCAAAATGTTGACTTGTACTATGAAAACTTGTAAAAATAGATGTGAAAAAGAGAATAAACCCAATTGTCGTATTACATTCCATATATAAGCATTATTTTACTTTATTTTGAGCATATTCACATCGTATAATATGAATCAGTTGTTACTATCACATCGAGAAACGTCTGGACGCGAAACACAAAGCTGGTTGGTTGCTGGGAAGTAAATTATGAACATTTATAAAAGTGTCTTAACCAAATACTTAAACGAAATATTCGACTCTGAAAATAGAACCGAATTTTTTTGCCGAATTTGGACTTCGCAAATTTGTTCATAACGTGGCGAGTAATTTGCGCTCCCATGTAAAAATGTCTATTAATTCAAAAGCAGATTTTACTTTTAAGAAGTAAATGGTGATATTATAATGCGAGATGCCTATTTACTGTGAGATTGATTTGTTGACGAATCACAGTCAGCTTCACTCCCTTCGTTCTTCAACAGTTGATTTTACCCCTCGCCATTATCTTCTCGTCTATTAATTCCTATGTCTGTGCTCATCACACTATTTAATATCATAATGATATTTATCTAACCTCAAACATTGACATTTTTTCAGATTCACTGCCCAAATTCAAACGTGGCATTATTTCAATAATAAAAACTGCTCAATGCGCATACACACACATACAAACACTCACAAATACATTACACACACATACACCTATATATTACACACGTCGCCTTTTAATTAAGGAATTAACATACAACTTAGCAGACATTACAATCATAGAAATATGAAATATCTAATTCCTGTATATTGTTTCATCACTGTAAATCATGTACCGTTTGTTTCTGTAATATAAAATAAATAAATTTGTCAAAAGTCACAAGGCGTTGTGCAATTATGAGTTCCTAGCCTCTATCTAATTTTATTATTTAAAAACAGATTCAGAAAATATACTTACCTGGCAGGTCACTTCAGATAAACACACTTTATTATAAAGTTTAAGCTTGGAGAAAATCGACTTAACACGAAGAGACACTATGTCCATATTGCATGATTTTACATTTCTATTTTACCCTCCTTTGCTATTGATGTTATATTACATTTATTAGAAGAATAGTGGCAAAAGTAAGTCCATATTGCATGATTTACATTTGCTATTTTACCCTCCTGTGCTATTGATGTTATATTACATTTATTAGAAGAATAGTGGCAAAAGTAAGTCCATATTTCATGATTTATATTTGCTATTTTACCCTCCTTTGCTATTGATGTTATGTTACATTTATTAGAAGAATAGTGGCAAAAGTAAGTCCATATTGCATGATTTCCATTTGCTATTTTACCCTCCTTTGCTATTGATGGTATATTACATTTATTAGAAGAATAGTGGCAAAAGTAAGTCCGTATTGCATGATTTACATTTGCTATTTTACCCTCCTGTGCTATTGATGTTATATTACATTTATTAGAAGAATAGTGGCAAAAGTAAGTCCATATTGCATGATTTCCATTTGCTATTTTACCCTCCTTTGCTATTGATGGTATATTACATTTATTAGAAGAATAGTGGCAAAAGTAAGTCCGTATTGCATGATTTACATTTGCTATTTTACCCTCCTGTGCTATTGATGTTATATTACATTTATTAGAAGAATAGTGGCAAAAGTAAGTCCATATTTCATGATTTATATTTGCTATTTTACCCTCCTTTGCTATTGATGTTATGTTACATTTATTAGAAGAATAGTGGCAAAAGTAAGTCCATATTGCATGATTTACATTTGCTATTCCTGTGCTATTGATGTTATATTACATTTATTAGAAGAATAGTGGCATAAGTAAGTCCATATTTCATGATTTATATTTGCTATTTTACCCTCCTTTGCTATTGATGTTATGCTACATTTATTAGAAGAATAGTGGCAAAAGTAAGTCCATATTGCATGATTTCCATTTGCTATTTTACCCTCCTTTGCTATTGATGGTATATTACATTTATTAGAAGAATAGTGGCAAAAGTAAGTCCGTATTGCATGATTTACATTTGCTATTTTACCCTCCTGTGCTATTGATGTTATGTTACATTTATTAGAAGAATAGTGGCAAAAGTAAAGTTGATACGATTTAAGACTCTTTAGAGCAGGAGACTACTTTTCGAAATGACCTTTAATGTTTAGAAATTCTTAATTGTTTAATTTTTTTTACACATTTAGTTATTTCCAATGTCGCGGACTGTGAAGGTGAAAGAATTCAGACTTTATGGATAAGACTGTCTGAAAAGATGAGTTTTAAGTTTAGCGCTAAATTCCTTCTTAAATCATGTGGCAGTCCATTCCAGGATTTAGGTACTGGCACTTCGAAAGCACGCTCACCGAACTTAGTATCTGGTGTGCGCTTTGGTTCAACCTGACGACGCTGCTGACCTAAGGGTTGACTGTCGTGAATTTACATTGTCAAGAATACACATTCCTGATAAGTAAGCCTGAGCCATTAGGTGAATACCATCCAACAAAGCTTGAACTGGATCTTTTCAGGACATTTGAGCCAGCCAAGATTTTTGAGATGCTCTGAAATATGGGAATATTTAGATAAGTCTGCCGCAGCGATAAAAATGACAAATTTTTTAAATTAAATTACGCACATGGTGTTTTGCAGTTTGCTTTATTCAATTTCATTGTTTGGATATTAGATGCAGGTGGTGCTTTGCTAATGGATTCATTGAATCAGATAGCTATTGTTCTTGTAAATTGTACAATAAAGAGTTTTAGAAGCTTATCAAAATACACGCTATCATCCAACTTGCAATACTTTACTGTACAAAATGGATTTAGTTTAAACAACCACCCTCTTTTAAGGAACATAAACAGTCGTAATACTATAATATACAGAAGAGGAAACAAACCAATTATCAATGTATACTGGTCACAGACAAATCGAAATACAAATCTAAGCATGAATACAAAGGTCAAAAAGAAAAAAAAAGTTATTTTAATAATAGCCCAACAGCTAATTTGATTTTAACTTGTAGTTCTATGAACAGTAAACTTTGTGTCCAAAAAAGAGTTTACAATTTTCTCTCATTTAATAAATCAAAACAAAAATTTTCGTTATAATCATAAGATTTATAAGCAGGTAGGAACTTATATAACTACTAATTATAAAATATGTATTTACGTAAAGTTTAAAAAAAAATTCAAATAAGGAATTATACAATTTGTCCAAAGAAAGTGGCCATCTAATGACGATTCTTTTTTCAAACTTTCTTCGCAGATAGGTACCATAGGCAGGTAGGTAGGCACCAAAATATTGAAAAAGAGAATGCTTAGAAGGTTTGGAGAAGTAGAGCGGATGGACGGGGGAATAAGAGTCTGAACAGGAGACATCCATGAATACAATATGGGAGACAAAATGTGTTAAAATATGGATGAGCGTTGATTTAATAGATAGGTTATAAGTAGGTATTCAGAAAAGTTGAATGGGGATATCTTAAGAGACGTACATATCGACAAATCTTCGACATATCTTTACACTGCAGTCTTAATTTCACGCGTACAGCCGTGCAGTACCGTAAAGCGCACATTCCTCGACGCCTTTTGTCAAATAGGGCGAACAAAACAGCGAGATGCACACCTGAGGCTGAAGCAATACCCGTACCAACTATTATTGTTTGTGAAGCCCTAACATTTAGATATTACAGGTATGAAGGATACAGAAAGACGATGAAATCGATAACAAAAAAAAAAGAAATAAGATGGCCGACAGATTTTTACAGATTCATTGGATAATGGATCTTTCGTCGTTACTGTGGGCATAATCTTACATGTTTGTGGTGTATTTCATTAAAAAGCTTTAGAATTGGTGGCTACTGTTATTAACACTTATTTTGTTGAAAAATCTAATTATTTGGATATTTTCTAACCGCCCAGAGCCAGAGGAACTATGACATCCCCATTTTGACAAATGGGGCAAAAAAGGAAGGCTATTAAAATCCGATCACTAATCATATTTAGCCATATTTCCAAACATTTCAATTCTGAATTATCGAACTCTCACCTGATACTGAGAGTATTGTCCAACTCTTCACTCCACTCACTGGGTGCTTTACCCGTATGTAGGTATGTATTGGCCCGACCGACGTTACACCACTGTCATCTTTCTTTCTCCGAATTCGAACAATTCATCCAATTTCAAAGATAATTTTCAAGTGCTATAAAAGTTCTATTCAAATTATTGTCTGGTTGTTCCACATAACTGAAATAATAACATAACTTGAATACATGAATACCAGATTATATGAAGTTAGTAATAGATACGCAGATGTAGCGGATCTGTTTAACTGCGCAGAAGCTAGGTACAAAAAGGCTTTACTATCATATCTTCTAAATCATTACTAATACAATGTAAGTCTACTCATACTTTTTTTTCTATTATTTCTGGCTTTCACCCTTCAAGGGTGTTCTTGGCCATCATTTAAAATTATTGAGAAATGAAAGGTGAATTTAAATATTAATTTTATTTAAATAGGCAAATTTCAAAATTATAATGAAAATTGGAGTCGAGTTCAGACTTAGAAGAGATGAGATGTTGAATGGAGGGGAGGCAATTTTAGATAAGGCTTGATAGAAGAGAGGATATTTGTTTAGAGAGGGACAACCAAAAAATATGTGATCTAAAGTTCCCACTTCTAGACCACAGAATGTACAATCTGGTACAAATTTTTTGTGTACTTGTATCTCCTTCTAGTATTAATTTTATACTTTCTGTCGTCATTTTATGATCAAATGCCACAGTTAATTGTTATTCTGTGACATGAATTATGATGTATGGTACATTTATACCGTTGCTATTTAATAAATAAATAAATAGAAAAATACATAAGAACTTGAAAATTAACTTTGAAATTTGATGAATTGTTCAAATTCCGTGAAACAACTAACCCTTAGATTTGGTTTATTTTGTTCTATTAACTTTATATTTATGTTTTCTGTGTGTAATGTAACATTATGAATGTTAAAATACTAATTTTGGTTGTGTCTGTAATCCGGTTCAATGAACTTTAGATAGAACTCGGATTTGCTTTGAATTTAAGTGTCGTTTAATTTAAGTGTCTAACCAAGCTATAAATTACCCATCTATAAAATAATATTTTAACAGAAAATAATTTTCATCGTCTTTTTCAAAATTGTTGTAATTACTTCAATATCGATATCAATATCAATATCTCGAAATAAATAAATATACCTAATATAGAACAACTTTTATATTTAAGCCATAAATCTATTATTTGATTTTTTTAAAATATTTTTAAAAGCGATACCGAGATGTTTCAAGAAATGGTATTTAGTTCATCGTGAAAATGGAATACATTATACTAAAGCAACACATCCTTTATAGCTATTACACCTTTTGTCGAATCCCTAATATACCACCGAAGGAACCAAATCATCGGCCGAACACTCGTCTCCTTGCAGACAGGTATTTATTAAGGTTACCTGAGAAGTGAGCACGGTGTAATTACACACAATTCTCGGAATAAGGATCGGCCAAACCGTACAAACCAGCCACATGGATGCTCAACCAAGTCTGGACTCTGGACCAAATCTCACCTGAGTTTCGCTGAACCCAAACAGGTTTTTGACTAAAATATAAATAATGGCAACCATTAAACTTTTAACAGCTGGTTATTAATATTCGTTATTTTTTAACGTCAAAAAATTAATACTCATGTCACGTTTTTAACGATCAGGGGCATAAATTTAGGCTTCGGACAAATTAGATAATTTAGTATTGATTGTTTTCATCATCAGTGAACATTTTCATGATCAAGGCTTTGTTCAGATTGGGAGAAAAAAGAACCCAGTGTCTATAAACTGCAATAGTAATTATTTCCAAGGACTCACGGTCATAATCGTTATGATGGTAGCGAGTTTTCTTAAAGTAGTTATTATAATTAGTACCTAACGATAAAATGTGCTGCATAATTTATAATTTTTTTGAATTTATTACTTTTATGTTAGCCTTTTGTACATCCAAGTTTAAAAATTTCTTACATACATTTTTATTATTAATTACATTTTCTTTTGACTAACATGGATCCAGCTTGAATCCGTCAATTGTTGCAGACTTCATAATTTCTGGTAACGCATTAATATTTTTGTTGTTGTTGTATATTTTTTTTGCTATAAAATTTTACATTTTATGTCTAGTATATACCTATTCTAAAACTAATATAATAATATTCTATTACATAGGTACTAATATTTGAACTTCACAACATTGAGACATAACCCACGAACATCTGCAAAACTTCATTGAACATTTAAAAACCTTTAAAATAAATATTGTTTTGTGCATCCGATAAATTTGTCTTGGGAAGCCTAAAATAGTTACCGCATGATAGCTATGGACTGATGCTTTTTAACATATAATCCCCAAAACTGTATTTTTTAACTTATATATATAAATACTAGGGTATTATAGACTAAAGGTTGCCACACACTCAGAAGATTGAGTTGGCGTTGCATTGTTTTTATCCTAGTGTACTTTATATACCATTCATTTAAGTTGTGTTTTTTTGCTCAAAAAATGACATTTTTGCAGTAAATCAGTTCGAATGCTATGATGTTGTAGTCCGGTTTCCTTGTGTGATGTCCATTTTTCCCTTTATCAAGAATTTTTAGTTAACATTTCAAAGTTGGACATTGAATTCCGTTATATGGTTATGTCGTCTGTGAATGTCCTTGTTTTTGTTTGAAAAGTATTTTGGCGTTGCTGTCTTCTTATTTTACGAAGGTAAGATTGGTTCAGGTTAGGTTAGGTTCTGAATCTAGATCAATACACCTCCTCTCCACAAGCAACTTACTGATGCAGCCGAGAAATCTTACAAAATCTTCAGTCTCTCAAGAATCTCAAGTGGCGACAAATGACATATGAGATATAAAGATAACTAACTTTTTTTATATGACGTGTAATTCATTATTTTTAACTTCAGTTTCAAGGTTTATGTATGTTGTGGATCCAGAAAACTTCATTGGCGTATTCCTTTAAAAAAATTCCTAGTATTTATTATACAATTATTCTGTTTTGACTAGGACACTTGGTTTGTTTGTGTGTTCGTGTCAATCTTGTAAAGATGGTATGCGTGTTTGAAAGTACATTTTTATTCCGCCAGAGCGCATAAGCGTTGCAAGCTGCCAAGTCAGAGTAATCAAAATTACGAAAAGTGTTCACCGAAATACACGGAGAAAAGATTACTAATATTGAATATTGCTAATTTATTAAGAATCTTTTCAAATTATTAGTAATCCGGTTAAAGGCCCTTAAGTTAGTGCTGAATCACTATTTTTGATTAATCTTTATAACGAATTGGTTTACATTTGAATACCAAAAAATGTGCTTTAGATAAATTGAAGGTTTTCCTATCGTTTTCGTATGGTCCCCTTGAGTAGAATACAAATAAAAAATGTAATTACTTAATAAAAAATATAAATGTTAACTACTAAAAAAAATATTTTTGCAATAAAAATGTATGAACACATAAAAGAAACAACTTTAAAAAAAATACAATATTATAGCTAAGATTATCTGTGACAGTTTCCCTTGATTAACTTTTTGCTTTGTTGTCAAATTATTAACAAAATAAATAAAAACCACTTTTGTGCTTGAAATCGAGCATTTCTAGACTCCGTTTGTCAAGCTATTTTAATGCCTATTACCTGGCATAACAAAAATATACACATTTTTGGCTTGTAGCTTCCACTTGACGAATGAATTGATAGGTTCCTAGTAAACTTTTAGTATGTAAAATCCCAACGTATTATCACGATGTCCTAATATTTCCGCATATCGTCATAGTAAATTTTCAAGGCATGTTAAAGCAAGGTATGTTAGGAATTTACTAATAGTTTATCAAAAAACGGCCTGCAGTCCCGTTTTCAACCGGATTAACCCAAAAAGTTTTTTAATAAATTTGCAATACTCATTTTTCTCAGTGTACTAGTATTTTAATTGAATATTAAGCTGATTAATAAAAGTAAGCTTGACAATCCCTGTAACAAGGGTAAGGTAAAATCTTAAAACGAATCGTGCGAGTATTTGAGGGAAGCAGAAATAAGGCTGCGGAAATTTAAACCGAATTTGGCAGACGAAAGGTAGTGGCAGAGGCTTGCATGCTCTCGGGTTCAGTTCGGGTTCATTTCAGCGGAAACTAAGCGGAGAGTCTCAAAGAGACTCCTTATGGGTATATAACACAACAGAAGGATATACTTCGGAGGATATACCGAGGATTTTTAAAAGGTTTTCTGGAAATTGTACATTTAACAGAGATCTAGATAGTGGAGATAAAATCTTAGAACATGGGATCAAATTGAATACTTCGAATATGGTGTCTCTATTATTTATTTAACGCCCAGGGCTTTTACATGGTTGGTAGTATAATTTTAATTTGACAGATACTTTGAAACATAAATAAGAATAAAATTACATTTGATAAAAGCTATGCAACAAGTCATACAAACAGAAGAAACAAAAACAGAAAATTACAGCTATTTGTAGGTTTACAATTTACATGATGTGTTTAGGAGTATTGTTGAAATAAATGTTTTAAATGATCCACAAAACTTGCCAAGTTGGTATTGAATATGTCAACATCACCCAAGTAATGATTTCCCATGGTGTGAAGTCGTTGTATCGGAGAGTGGGCAATGTAGTTACGCTTATGTGTGCTGCTGTAGAATATTGTATTTTGTCGTGTTGTTACTATGGGTGTATGTATGTTTATAAGTTGCAGGAGTTCACAACAGTAGAATTTAGAGTTAAGTATTTTGAATAAGAACGTTAAATCATTTATTTTACGTCTATCTATAAAATTATTTTTAGGCATTGGTGTACTATGTTGCCCCGCTAAGTAAAAACATAGTAACTAACTAATAATAATAATATTGGACAATTTATGTAGCGCCGCTTTTGTGAAATATCACCTCAGGGGCGCTTTACAGTTGATGCAGGTATTAAAAAAAATACAAATACATATTACAAAAATAAAGTTAAGTAAAATGAAGAACAGGAACAGGTGCAGATAGAAGATGGAGACTCTGCAGCAAGAATCCTAGGTGGTGAAGAAACTGGACCAGCTGCTGCTGCGAGAGCGTCCACCGCGTCCACCAACAGTGCCAGCACGAGGTTCGTCATCCGTCCAGGTATGTGTCTGCTGCTAATAAAGAGCTGACACACTATCCTCTCATAGATACCACACCTTGGCAGCACCGCTGTGACGTTCGACGAATTTAGAAGATGGAGATTCTGCAGCAAGAATCACGCCGTTTCTCCGCAAGGGTAGGCAGAGAAACATAGTAATTACAAAATCATAAAAATTAAAGTGAATATTGAGCTATAAGAGTTTTATTGTATTAAAAAAACACCATAGTTGTTTTATTATTTTCAAGAAAACAGGGCAGATTGTGAGTTAAAACAACTATCTATTTCGGTAGTTAAAAACACAGTTTATAGTTCAAATGATGCCTTTTCACTTACAATT
Source organism: Hesperophylax consimilis (assembly GCF_061612785.1). Taxonomy (NCBI): domain Eukaryota; kingdom Metazoa; phylum Arthropoda; class Insecta; order Trichoptera; family Limnephilidae; genus Hesperophylax; species Hesperophylax consimilis. The sequence continues at coordinate 14,583,414 of NC_142850.1, read as the reverse complement.
GTGTAAATGATGCGTTCTTATTTTGTGGCAATATTTTCGTTACCCTTTCTCTATATTTTGACACTTGATTGACGTTTGTTTTTGTTTGTGTTTCGTGTTCCTACTGCACTAAAATATATTTAAAAAAAAGTAAAGATGCAAAGGAGTAGGTACACAGTAGAACTTGCGAAGGTATGCTACTATCTGGGATTAAGCTGGGCTCGTGGCATGACACCAAAGATGAGCGAGCACCTTAGTCAAGTGTAGCTTAGCGTTCGCTCAATTTTATTAGCGATATCACACATTGACTAACTAATGACTAACAAAATATATTTTCAATGCGATTTGCTTTACTGTATTAATACAGCATACACAATTAATGCAGTGTCCCTTGCCCGGGGTATTGATCCTACCTATATTTTGTCACGAATCCATGGATCTATTTTTTTAAAGTGTCAGCTACACTACTCGCTTCGACGCTTCGACGAAGTCCTCGACGAAGTTAGCCGAAGTTCGAAGTGCGTGCCCACACACTCGTGCAACTTCGCGAGTAACGCTTCGAGTCCTTTGACTCGGGCGCATTTACCGACAACAATCGGAAGTCGTGCGAAGCGAAGCGAAGTTGCCCGAAGCGAAGTGAAGTTCGTGCCCACACTATCGTATTCGGTCAACTTCGATCAACTTCGCGAGTAGTGTAGCTGGGCTTTTACACTCTTCAATAATGGACTGGGTCAAGATCAAGTATCTCCCTGACCTATAATAAATATATGCAACTAGTAACTGTACACATAATTAACTAATATAATAATTTCAAAACTAAGTTGTGTTATTCCATTCTCTATGCAATCCTGTGATCCAAAATGACATCATTATTTAGCTATTATGATGAAGAAAAAAGTCTTCCATTTTGAACCAGCGAATAAATTTAATTTCAGAATATTCAGAGTTGAAATTTCATTATATTTTGAAGCGTTAAAATTTATAATGAAACCTGCTGTGCAATTATTACGAAGCCGCTTTTCATAGCTTTTGAAATCATTTTTTTGCACTCGGTCAATCTCGGTAGAAGAAAATAATGATTATTATGTGTGTACGTATTTGGTGGTACATTTTTGGGTCTGAATTGTTATTACTTTTTACAGTTTTTAATATACGATAATCATCGACCATCCAAACTATTACAATCACAAAATGATATTTCGACATCATTTTGAATCAGAGAGACCTAATGGACACTTTACGCGGTGCTTTCTTTCGCAAATTCGCAATTTAACCAAAGTATTATATTTTTTTCTAATACTAGGTACCTACCTTCAGTGATACAGAAATGCGGGCCACTGTTGTGTGGAACCTCTTAATTATTATTACTTAACCCTTTAATATTTGTCATGAAGAGGAATGTACTGATGTTTCGACTTCTCGTGAAATAAAAGTCGTAACATCTTAGGTCATAACAACTCAGGTTGTTGAAAGGCAAGTCGTAATAACTCAAATCATAACAAAAAAAAGTCGAAACATCACACCGCATCGTGCCAAAATCGATTCGTCATACATACTATGTATTATTATTTTAAAATCATGGTGACGCCAAGTTTCGGTGTGGCCTTGTGTCTTTGTGGAAAATAAAATAAAACTTGTTGGAATGCGACACAAGAAAGCCTTTTGTCTTAACCCTTTGCGTGCGACCACAACGATAAATCGTTGTTTGAAGAATGTTGCAAAATTGCACGAATGGCGATACAAACCGGCTATTTCCGCTAGACCACCAGCAATAAGATGCGGTATTCAAAACAAATACATAATTATTTTTCAGGTAATTTCACTTATATTTTCTTTTTTTTAAATATAACGCTTAGCAAATTTATGTTATTTGGTGCCATGATAACTCAACACAGTGACAATTCAACACACTTTTAAAAAGTGATATAAAGTCATTGGAAACGATGAAAAAAATGTTAACCTAACCTAACATACTTAACCCAGTTAGTAAAATTTTTGTTTCATCACTTTCCATGACTTTATATAACTTTTTAAAGATGTGATGATTTATCCGGTCACCATGTTATTCATAG